>NC_033629.1:4369816-4487660 GCF_001540865.1 Ananas comosus
TATATAAAAATTTTTAAACCTACACTTTTTATATATTTAATGAACTTTTTCCCATTTACCAGATAGCAAAAAATATTATGTCAATCCCGACCGTTTATTCGCTCGGCCGAGCACAAGTTGAGCGCAAGCCGAGCTATAAGCCGAGCGAACTCGAGACGAGCTTAATTAAAGTTCGACTCGAACTTGGATTTAAATCCGAGCTTTAATTAAAGTTCGGCTCGAATTCATAATGGCCCGAGCGAGCTTAATCCGAGCTTTTCGAGTTATATATATATATATATATATATATATATAAGGCCGACCCTATGAGAGCTATCGTGATTCCCCAACCACGATAGCTCAAAAAGTGGCAATCTAAATTTAGAGACTAATAAAAATAGGCAGTCTAATATGATAAGTTGGTTGGTTGGTGAGTCGGGATCTCCCGGGTGTAGTAGGATTGTCGTGTAAATAGTTAGGTTTCCGCTATTTTGATTATCGTGGTTATCGAAACACGATAACTATCATAAGGTCGGATATATATATATATATATATATCGTCCCGATGACACGATAATCCTCGTGTCGTCAGGAACACGAGAATTGAAAGATTGGTAGGTAGTTCAAACTACCCACCAATCTTAAACTCTCCCTCCTCTATAAACTCTCTTTAAATTCCTTTTCTTTTTAACTCTGTGGGTTAAAGAGGGGTTATAGAGGAGGTAGAGAGTAAGATTGGGGGGTAGTTTGAACTACCCACCAATCTTTCAATCCTCGTGTTTCCGACGACACGAGGATTATCGTGTCATCGGAACGAGAGAGAGAGAGAGAGAGAGAGAGAGAGAGAGAGAGAGAGAGAGAGAGAGAGAGAAGTATTAAATTTTAAAAATAATTTTAATATTAAAAAATAGTGAGTAATTTGTTCTATTTAAAAATTAGTAATTCATTCACTATTGTCACACCCCGGATTACTCGTTTCCACGGGCTCGCTAACAGACCCGCCGTATACATAGATATTTTCCCTGTATACGAAGCGAAAAGTAAAAGTACCTGTAATCATACAATACTACAGACAGTAGTATAGAGCAGCTAGGAGAAAAGAATAAAACATGTATATATAAACTGTGGTTCTATACATACATAAGATCCAAGATACAAAAGCACTCGCACTGGCGAGAGTACAACATCTGTATGTACAAACCAAAACTACACTACCTGCAGCGGTCCTCCCCTAGCTCAGCAACTCGACTGGAAGGGCTCTAACTCGCGACGCTCTTGCCACGATCAAAATCAACGACAGCAGTAGCCGAAGACGATGGCTCTATAAAACAGTGGAAACAAACAGGGCGTGAGAACTACTGTAAAAATAAGTCGTCCTCAATGGGTACCACCCTCAAACTCATCGGTCCACCCACTAAGTCTACAGGGATAAGCAGGAATAGTAAAGAAAGCTGGAATAAATCTACAGCTATTTGCTACTATACTATCATGCTCTAAATTTAACCATCTGTAAAACAGTGACAACTCCGACCCAATCTCAAGTAAGGACTGTAATCATACCCGTCCCTTGGACTGTGAACACACCCGTCCCGCCCGGTCGCGACTATACAGCTACCTCCACACTAGCCAGTCCGTGGAGAGCAAGTCCAACCTGCACGAACGACACCAACGCAAATGCACTAAACCCGACTCCGGAGTGGCACTCGTGGGCGCTACCCAACCGAGTATGCAAGCGTATCTCTGTCGAGCTCAATCAGGCTCTAACAAGCCAAAGATAAGTAGCTAGGGTCAAAACAGGTCTAGAAACCGAACCCACGTGCCCTCGGCACAATCTGATACCAAAACAGAAATCTGGATCCACCGTCCACCCCGACGGCATCCGACAACCTGGAACAGTCTATACACTACTGTAAAAAAAAAATTCGGCGTTCCAACACGGGCGTAAATACATTCTAAACTACCCCGGGTATCCACCGTGCTGAAACAACGGTGATACAATCAAATCACGGCTTCTAGAGCTAAATCAGGTAGTAGAATCTTATGACGGGTCAATATGCGGATTTTCTCCTAAGTCAATTTCCAAGTCCAACATATATATTTTTCGAATTAAGAATCATACTCCAATTCAGATTTCATACATTACTAATCGATGAATTTGAGCTACAACATGCTATACCGAAGTCGAACTATACATGTTTACTTTACACATGCTTAGGAGCAAAACCGATAAGAAACCCATGCACCTTAATTGCTAATCCCTGGCAGCAAGGAAGTCTCGAAGGTGCAAGATCTCTCAGCTGAACCTCATCTCAGCCAGCAACAATCCACAAATCCGATCTATGCACCAAAATCCACTAATTCTATCAATACAACTATAATATCAGCACTTAAGCTTAATTAACCCAACTCCAATGTCAAAACTCACCTAATAACCTCCAATTCAGGTGAGGACTGTCCCAAATTCAATGGAGTATACTGGAGAATAATTCACAGGTCCCAAATTCTCCTGCTTCCAAAGATAGCATCAAGAAAAGCTCAAAATCCACAATTCTGTCCAAATACAACAAAAGCAGAGTAACACTTGAGTTCGACAAAGCTAACCTCAACCAAATTCTGTAATTCAGGACTTCGTGGATTTCTCTAGCAGTCTAGAATCCAGCAAACCAAGTTTCATCGCGATCCGACCTTCCTATGTCGCACACGAGCCAAAACACTAGAGGTCGTCGCTGAAGAACTACAGAATCAGCACCTATCAAGCTTGGAGTTGTGGATCTTGAAGCAATTTGAAAAAGTTTGAAGGATTGAGAGAGGAATTCTGAGTTCACTGTGAAGGAACTGTGAAAAGAGCTCACCAAGGTCCCTCTCCATCTATTTATAGGGTGTTGGAAGGGTAGGATAAGCCCCAAGAACAGCTGCTGCAATCTAATGTCCCTGCAGAAACGGGCATTTCCGGGCGCCCGGACCCACATTATGGGCGCCCGACTCCTCTAGGCTACACAAATCTTCCTCCTTGGACTCTACGCTCGCGATGTGCTGCGCCCGTATCCGGCTCCGGCGGACCTCACCAACCACCAGCCACGTGTCAGCGCAAACGATACTCACGAGGTGAACATTCGGACCCTCATCCAGGCGCCCGAAACATGGATCCGAATTGGCTTCCAGTTCTGCTCAGTTCTGCACTCAACTTCTGGGCGACCCAAAATCTGTTCTGGGCGCCCGAATCTGGCAAAACTCCAGTTTTGCTTATTTGAGTGCGCCGAGTCCATTTCTGCATCCATTTCGCACAGAAACGACTCCGATTCAGTCCGACACTCTCCAGATGTGTAGACCAGTCACTAACACTGAAGCCAATCCTATCTAAAACTCAGGAACACTACAACTATATAAGACTAATTTTATAAATATATATTTTTTAAATTATTTTTATAATTATAATATTTTTTTAAACCTGTTAATAAAAAAATTTAGGAGATTCCGCTTAGGTTGGACACGTGGATATCCAACCAGAGAATCCCAAAGGCTTGTATACAAATGGCCTCTCACTCTATATATATATATATACATATACACACGTATCCCTATTGCGGCGGATCAATTTAGTAAAAATAAATAAAAAATAAAAAAACAAAAAATAAATAAATAATAAAAGAAGTCAAAGAGTAGAACAGAATACAAATAAAAGAAAATGAAGAAGAAGAAGAAAAGGCAGCTGCTACAGTAAAAGTATAAGAATAAAAATATAATAATGATAAAAAAATAAAAAATTATAAAATTAATAAATTATATTTATAACAGTAGTAAAGTTGAGAATTAAATTGTCACATGTCGAGCCATAAATTGCAACTAATTAAAGTTTGAGAACTAAAGCATTATGTGCCTCATAGTTTGAGCAAGCAAATTTAACGCATTAAAATTCGAAAACTAAAGTATCACGTGTCATATAGTTTGGGACCAAGTGCATAATTTACTGTGTGGGCTAAGATTTTTGCGGTGCAGATAAACCCTTTGTTGAAGATTTTTTTTGTGTGTAATTTAGTTATATAAGCACTCGTCAAGTTTCAGGAGAAAACGAGTTAGGATTGAGAAGTTACGCGACCTGTACTAATCACTTAAAGTGATTAGTAACGTTTTTCGGAGAGGCCAATCAGTGGAGATGGTTTCTAGTGCATATTGGACTCTGTTCATAGTGATCCAATAGCTCTCTTTCGATGGTGTGACTATCCTGGACCCAATGGCACTGACGGATTTGGGTTTTGACGTACGGTTTTCGAGAAAAGGGGTTTTATTGGATTTACACATATATATGTGTGGTTTTTGGAAAATTGGAGAGGGGATGGGTTTCGTCACAAATCGGCATTATATCGGATGAAACAAAATTGTAGATTCGATGCCCCAGTCGTGCTGAACGCGCTGGCATGATCTGATCGAAAATCCGACGGACAGATCTCCGGGAATCGTATAAAGTTCGCCGAGGGGTCGAAATTAGCAAAACGGAAAATTTGCGAAAAGCCTTATATTTTATGTACCGTTTTGCGCGATTTCGAACGTCGAGGTGCGTATGCACGAAACATACACGCTATGAGAGACTGGGCTAAAAATACCCAGCTTCAGAGGACTTTTCTACAAAAACTGCACCTAATATATATAGGTGTTAGCGTTTCATGCATGAAACCCTAACCTTAATTGTTTAGCTCCCTCCAGCTACACCCCCAGTAGCCTCCACCACCTCCCGGCACCTCACCACGCGCACCCCGGCCTTCGGCGAGCGTTCCTAGCTGCCAGAAAAGGGCGGCATTGTCTCCCTCCACCATCCATTCCACCTTCTCGGCCATAGACTCTAGGGAACCAACCACACGCGTCGGGGCCCCCTCACTCGGCCGTGGCCTTACCTCCGGCGCCGTCCCCACTGTCTGAACGTGCCGCCGTCACCGCCTGGGCGACCCGCGGTTAGCTGAGGTCTGCTCGGGCCGAGCCCAAGCTTTCTCGCGGGACGCGCGCCGCCACCGCCCTCCTGGGCTTCCGGCGACCCTCTCGCCGCCTGCGTAGCCGTTCCCGCGGGCCCCCTGCAGCTGCCATAGCTCCCTGCGGCCACCTGGTGCAGTTTTGGGCCGAGCCGGGGTCATCCTGACCCCCGCACGCCGCCGCCGCCCATAGAGGGCCGCGCCGCCCTCCCTTGGCCTCCGACGTTCGGTCGGCGTCACCCCGGCGCTCCCCCGGCCGCCGTTGCTCCTCGAGCCCGAGCCGAGCCGCACCAGCTCGTGCCGCTCCACCGCGCCACCGGCCGCCTCCCACCGCCGACCAGCGTGTGCCCGGGCCTCTCCGACCGGCCGAAACCTACCCCTATCGACGCGCCCGCAATCCGGCTACTGCCGGCCAGCCCGTGCTCCCGCTGGTTTCGATAAGCTTAAATTAGTGTTTTCTGCGCACTGTTTCCGGTTCAGGTCGCTGTTCCGGTGATCTGAGGGCACCCCGATGCTTCCGAAAGTGACCACGACGATCCCTGATCCGTGCCGATCATCGTGCTCACCTCCTTTGGGGTCAGTAAAGCCCCGGTTTGCGTGCTAAGTACTGTTTAGGCACTGTGTGCGCTGTTCGCTGAAGTTCGCGTTGCTCCCGTTCTCTCCACAGTGGTTGGCCATACTCCGAATCATGAGCACGGCCTCCGGTACATCGAGACCTATCAGCGGGTGTCTCGGCCAGGCTCGAATGTCTTCGGTTTGCGCTGTCGGGCCGTAAAACCCCAAAAATCACATAAAATGATGTGTTTTATGTAGTCGCGAGGGCTTATTTACAAATTTACATTTTCGTGACTGCTGTGGGCATTGTGTGCGGGTAGCGGGGGACCTCTGGACTGGTTGTCCAAGGCCCCAGGCCTTTTCGGAAATTGGATGTTGATTTTCGGTGTATTTTTCGGTGAAATCCGCCCACGGAACACGATTTCAATTTGGAATTCTTCCGACGATTTCTCATGGTATATTATGTTGTCGCTGAGCCTTGTTGGCTGGTCACCCGCATCATTTCGAGGGTTCGGAAACGACGGGTGAGCGACAGTAGGTTTCGGTGTCGAAATTGACACTTCCAGGAACCCGGATCGGAACGATTATCCGACGATAATCGTTTTGATGTGAGGATATGTTTATGCTGCCAGGTCACACAAATTACTGTGGTTAGTGGCAGTGGGTGACTCGTGGCGCGAGTCGGTGTGTTCCGGGGTAGTTCGTGGGTCCCGACGGAGTCCCGGTGCGATTTTCGGGACTTCCGATGAGTTACGGCAATCGGTTTTAGAAAACCAATTCCCGTGGGGTTTACTGGTGGGGATTGTGTGTTAGTGGTTCGTATTCGTGGGTTGGATTCTAACCCGATGGACCCTTCGTAGGTCTTGTTGACTTTCTTCCGCAGTCGGGAGACCAATGCTACTTACGTACAGGTGGGTACTTCGACCCGAAGTCGATACAGTGGTGCATGCTCTGTGACATCTTCTTCCCTATTTTTCCTTTCATTACCCGGCATATACATGTTGAGCTTAGCACCTTTGTTATCTATTTATTGCTCTACTTAGTTGTTTACACATCTAGCATCATGAGTAGAAGTAGAGCAGATTTATGATAACATGTGATATCCGTGACCTAGTCGGTCTGTTCTTATATCTCGTACTGTGACCTATTTGGTCGATTCACTGCATCTGTTATTGTAATCTACTTGGTCGGTTGGACTACTTGGTGACCTACACGGTCAGTATACCCTGAGGGGTTGGATTGTCGGCTAGTTGTCGATGTTTGGCTATTGAGCATATCAGCATCGATCGCTACTGCTCGTACGCATTTCACGAACACCAGCGGTCAGATCCAACGCAAGAAGGTATTCTTTTTCGAAAAAGTGGTTGGAAATGCCAACCCGTGAGCCCAAAAGTTTATGTTGGGGTTATATATTTTCAGACCCAAGAGCTTATGCTGGGGTCATTTACAGGTTAGAGCAATTGTGGCACATGCCTGAGGTGTGCGGACCAACATGGCAGATTTCTGATTGGGTACTTTTGGACTAGTCGTCTAGTTGATGCAGGCATATAGTAGCAGTAGTAATTTATATATATGTCCCGTTTCTTTGTTTAACATCGCTACTGTATTACCGTTATATATACCTTTGTTTATCCTCCTTGACTGGTGAGTACCCCTCGCCCTCGTCGGCTTGCGGAGCCTACTGGGAGGGGAGACATGTGTACATGTTCTCACTCTCTACCTCCTTTCAGGTGACGTCGCGAAGTATTTTGTGTTGGAAAATTTCGTGATTTGAGTCGGAGTCTTGAAGGGTTCGGTGCGTGATTGGCGAAGATCGAAGAATCCAAAGTTCCGAGAACTCAGCAACATCTCACTGCATGTATCACGATACTAAGGTAAGTTTTTAAATTATGTTATGGTGGTTCATACTTATTTATGACATTAGAATCATATAAATCAATGATATGTGGATTAGAAGTGAGTTTTGGTACTTGTAAATTGAGTATAACAATATTTGATATTGTGTACCAGTTCTAGATTTCAGTTCCTCAAAACCGTATTTGAAATTCAGTTTTCAACACTGAGTACCGGTACCTCATATTGGTACGTCAAACCCCAGAGAACCCGAGAGATACAATTCTGGAAATTGCATTGAGTATCGGTACTGCATTGGCCGGGTACCAGTATTGCGGTACTAAATCGGCGCGTACCGGTACTGCATTAGCCTGATACTGGTACTCAGCCTCAGGAATTTTCTGTTCCGTCATGGTGTACCGGTACTCAATGTAAAATTCCTTATATAGCTTCTAATCCGACTCTAATTCATTCTAAAGTCTATAAATAAGCTATTGGGGTTCTCTAATTCAGAGAGAAGCACGAGATTACATGGGAGAGTAACCCTAGAGGCTAGGTTTTCGTTCTAAACCTATTTTCACAAATTAGCCTTTTTTAGTTCAATTCGAGGTATTGAATTCAATATCTATATGTCGAATTGATCTAAGCTTTGCGGAGAGTTCTTATTCCTGGTTCTTCAACGACTCTCTAAGCAAAGAATCACCATAAACATGATATTCTTCATGTGCGGCGTCGTGGATTCGGCATGATCGAAGGCGGTTCGAGGATTCGAATCGTGAGCTCGTGGATTCGAGTGGCGTTCGTGGATTCGGACATGTGCGTGGCATTCGTGGATTTGAACGTGAGGGCGTGGACAATCCAGAGGCTTGCGCGAGATCCATAGGAGGTTAAGAGAGGTCAAGTCCGTGGAGTCGGTAATCACCTTGTAATCTTTTCGCTTAGTGGATTGTTTTTTCGCGTGTTGGTCCCGTGGGTTTTTCTCCAAATTGGAGTTTCCCACGTAATCTCGGTGTGCTATTTTTATTTTCCGCATTTATTTTTTATTGCATTGAGATTTGCGAATTTGGGCCATATATCTATTCAACCCCTCTCTAGGTGTAATATTATCTAGAAAGATCCTAGGGTTTCTGTAACCTACAATTGGTATTAGAGAGGGATCTAGTTTTTTAACTATCACAATGGCCAAGGGCGGTAACATTAATCGACCACCACTCTTCGATGGCACAACTATGCTTATCAGAAAGTTCGTATGAGAGCTTTTCTTATTGCCATTGACGAGCGGGTATGGCAATCAATTGAATTCGGATGGAACCATCCCACCGAAGTCGTCGATAATGCTACCATCCCTAAACCTAGAAATAAATGGACGAAAGACGAAAATAAGTCATCTTCGTTCAATGGAAAGGGAATAAATGCTTTATTTAATGCATTGTCACAAACAAAATTTTCTCGTGTTCGGCATGTGAAAACGCTAAAGAGATTTGGAATACTCTATCACACCGTTTGGCAATGGTACAACATAGGGTATAAGGGGGTTATACCCCATCTTGTACCCAAACAATAATTTTGCTAGGTGGGAACTGCTGTTCCCACCTTAGCGGGTTATCCCTGGGATAACCCGCTAAGGTGGGAATAACCCGCTAAGGTGGGAACAGCAGTTCCCACCCCGGGTTGGAACAAGCTGTTCCAACCCTTGTTCTCGCTCTGGTACTGAGGGCATCTTGGGAAACCTACTCATCACGATCCTCTTCGTCCTTCCTTCTTCAACGCCTCCCCCATCCCATGTCTCCTTCCTCTTCCTCTTCTCCCCTATCCTCCAAACCCACCATTTTCGCCGCCTCCCCCATCTTCGAAAACCTCCTTCTTCGCCGCCGGGGTCCGCTAAACCTCTTCGCGACTCATCCCGATCTCGTACGGTCTGAGGGTTATGGTTGGTCGAGCCCAACCCTAGATCTAAGGAAATCTTTCCGCCGCCTCATCCCGATCTTGTACCGAGGGCATCGAAGGAAGCCCCCATGCCCCCTCGTGTCTTTCGTCTTCGCCGCCGCCACCTCATCTCGATCTTCTACCGAGGGCATCGAAGGAAACCCTAGATCTAGATCTGAGGATCTTTTGTCGCCGCCGCCTCATCCCGAAGCTTCCTTCAACCCACGGTAAGCAACGTGCCGTCGTCGTCGCGTCCTTCTTCATTCCGCCTCATTCTTGTTCTTCTTTGTGCTTCCTTCAACCGACGGTAAGCTCGGTGAAATTTTGCTTTGAATGATCCTCACCTGTGTGATTTATCATGTGCTCTGTGCTTCTCTGTTAGGGCTGGCAAACGAGCGAGCCGGCTCGCGTTCGGCTCGTGTTCGGCTCGATATTCGGCTCGCTCGAGCTCGACTCGAAATTAAATGAGCCGAGCTTGAACAAAATAAAAGGCTCGAAATTCATTTCAAGCCGAGCTTGAGTATTACTCGGCTCGTTCGAATTAGGCTCGAAAAGCTCGAAAGCTCGAAATATATATATATATATATATATTATATATATATAATATATATTATATATATGATAAAGAAGAGAGAGAGAGAGAGAAGAGAGAGAGAGAGAGAGGAGAAGTTGAGAGCTAATCAGTAGCAAACGGGCTCCGTTTGCACCCATTTGTTTTCGATGATGGAGCCCACAATCGACGATCGGCACCGTTGAACATGATCTATATACTTGAAGTATCTAGAATTAAATTTCAAATATTTTCGATATCATTGACCTAATGATCAAAGGGTTCAAAATTTGTAATTTTATATGGTCGATGTGGTGTTTTCTCGTTTAACGGTGTAAAACTATCAAATCAAGATTGAATTTTGGTTAAAAATTCTTAAATATTTAGAACAAGATCACATCCTCGATCTGATTACAAAATTCCTATCATCACTTTTCAGAGATATTCATTTTCAGCCGTTCATTTTTTACGCCACTTGATGAGAGGGAAGAAGAAACAATATCGAAAAATATGAAATTTGATTTCTAGATACTTCAGATGGTATAATCATTTCAACGGTACTGATCATCGATTGGAGGCTCCATCATCGAAAACAAATGGGTGGCAACGGAGCCGCGTTTGTACGATAGTATTCCAGCTCAACTCTATATTATATAATGTATTTTAATTATATGTAGGCTTTAATTTAATTTGGGCTATTATTGTTGGCCCATAAAATAAACTCAACAAGTAAACCGTGCAATTGAGCCAACTCTAAATTTACATACACATCTCTCTCTTTCACTTTTACTATTGCACATAATCCTAAAAACATAATAACATTCAAATTCCGCAAATCCCCAATTTTTTTCCGATCTTCTCTCTCTCCATCTCTCTCTCTCTCTCTCTCTGACCCTCACCTAGTCAGGCAGTCACCCTAGCTCACATTTCTTACAATTATTTTGTATTTTGAACTATTGAACATGTTGCATCAAATTATAGGTAATGTTCTATAAAAATTAAACTATTGATTATATAATGTTGACAATTTCAATCAGCTCGTTTAGAGCTCGAGCTCGGCTCGACTCGAAATTAGGCTCGCTCGAGCTCGGCTCGAATTAATTTCAAGCCGAGCTTGAGCCTAGATTTAGGCTCGAAATTAATTTCAAGCCGAATTTGAGCTGACATAAGCTCGCTCGAGCTCGGCTCGTTTCCACCCCTATTCTCTGTGCTTGTTTGTGATTCTCTGTGCTTTCCTCTGCTTCCCTGTGCTTCATGCATGTTCGTATGTATTACTGCTGCCATGTAGTCGAGAAACTAGCTATTTACTATGCAATCTGTGGTCTGTATTTTCTCTGTTCATTGAATTAGTGGCAAGCCCTATGCTAGCTGTGATTTGTGCCCCCCTGTGCTGGCTGTGCTTTGTGCGCTGTGCTGGCTGTGATTTGTACCCCCCTGTGCTGGCTGTGCTTTGTGCCCCCTGTGCTGGCTGTGCTTTGTGCCCCTCTGTGCTGGCTGTGCTTTGTGCCCCCATGTGCTGGCTGTGATTTGTGGTTGCCGTCATAAAATTTTTCGACTCGATGTAGGGGGCCTTAATTTTGGCGCTGATGATGGTTTCCATTTGTATTTGATGGATGGTATGGATGTAAAAATCTATGCAACTCCATACTTATTGGAAGCCAAATGAGCCACCAATCCGTACATATGAGCAAAATGGCCCAATGAACATACGATGGATTGGCGATATTGTTTATGTCTAGCTGTGAGCATCCAAATTGATTGGTACACTGATGCGGCACCACTAAATAGATGGTTCGAAAAGTTGTTTGGGCATTGTTTGTCTTGTGTTATTGGTTAATACTTTTTTAAATTATAATTTGCTATGATTTGTTTTGTCTTCACACTGAACATTAATATCAGTCTTCATATCATGTTGAAATGAATACCTCGCTACTTGCTTAATTTTTTTACTTATAAATGCTGTAGTTGTTCTTTCTTCTCATATGATGTTTACAATTATATCGTCAAACTATGTATAAGTACAGATGCGTTCTAGCAAAAGACCCTCTTCTAAGTCCTTTTTAAACCAAACAATGGGATTGGACAATTATCCAATCCCCAGTAGAGATGGAGAAGGAAGTGGCAGGGTGCGCAATCAAATATGGACCCGCACTACAAACTGGACTGAGCAATTGGACTCCATTCTGTTGAGTATTATGATAGATGAACATACACTTGGAAACTACGTAAATGGAGTTTCTCGCAAGTAGCGTGGGTTCGAATCATTTCATCTTTCAACTCGAAATCAAACTAGAACCTATCGAAAAATCAAATAAAGAATCGCCTCAAAGTTCTGAAGAGATTGTACCTCACCTATCACACTTTGGCAAATAAGAGCGGTTCGGGGTGGGACTATGTGAATAATATTTCCACGGCCGGCGATCCGAGTGATTGGGACGCAGTCGTAGCGGTAATGTTTTAGTATGTTGTATTAGAATTCTTTTGAACTCTGTATTATTATACATATATAATATTAATAATCTTTGTTCCGGAGATTTTGGCTTACGCGAAGTGTAGGGACAAACCTTTTCCGGCATATAAGGATATTGAATTCCTTTCTTCAACAACTGCTGCCACGGGACGATTTGGAATGTCCTCGTAGATGCCGGCAGCTACAATTGATAGCTCATCCTCTTCTTATCCTGGTGAGGAGGATACTATCATGGGCGTTAGACAAATATCGTTAAATTTCTTACCCCCTCGCTTTGAACCAGGTTCCTCAAACTCACCAATGCCTGAAAATGTACCCGGTAATAATATTTCGCGTTCCCCTAGCCCTCCACTAGTGCAACCAAATGTAGGAGGTAGTGCTAGTGGTTCAGGACATAGCTCCGCTGGTAAAAGACCGCGCTCCCCGCAAGCCTCACTACCTCCAAAGAAACAACCATCTTCTTCTGCCGGCCAAAAGAAAAAGAGTGACATTCCCAACGAAGCAATAGTTGAATTGGTTGAAATTGGAAAACAAAAGCTTGCTTTTGTCAAGCACATGTATCAACAAGATTCTAGCAATCAAGCTAATATTCCATCAATTGAAGAGTGTATGGAGAGGGTTTATAATCTGCCTGGAATAACAGATGAGCAGGCTTTAGCTGCAGGAGAAGCTTTGCTGAATGACAAACACCGACGATTATTTATGACAATGAAAGATCGGCTTGCTATTAGGTGGATAGAGCGCCAAGTCGCGGTCCAAGACGTATTATATAAGCAAAACTTTCCAGGTTTCTAGTAGACGTATGTTATAGTGTTGTGCTGTTTGTATTTTAGAGTAGTTAGTTGTGTGTTGAGGCATGTACGTTTTAAACTAGTATGTTTGCTTACTCGTATGATTGTTTGGTTGTTTGTCTGTTTAAGAACATTATTTGCTTTCATGTGACTTATTTTATGTTGAATGTTTAGACTTCATTTGCTTCATGTTTCATCTTGCTAAAAATGTGATATCGACCGCTTTCGATATAATGTATGATATTATCCTTGCAGCAGTGGTGGGTGATAGATTGTATTGTTCAGTTTTTTCTTCGACGACATTAGCAAATATTATGTCAATATTAGATGATGATGATGACTACTGGGATCAAGTATGTGTTGCTATTTGGTCAAGACTTTCTGACCTTTTCTAATTCACTATACAAACGCCCGTGTCGTACTCAACCCTTTACTGGACACCAAATGGCATGTGATATTTTGAATGGCCATCCAGACAGAGGGTACGACCAATTTCGCATGATGACTACATCTTTCGTTGCACTCCGTGATGTGCTATTGGCTCGGGACCTGATAAGAGGAACACGATGTATGACCGCTGATGAACAACTAGCAATATTTTTATTTTGCGTAGGTCATGGTGTGGCAAATAGAGTACTTGCTGAAACATTCCAACATTTTGGGGAAACAATTAGCAGACATTTCAACAATGTCTTGCATGGTATTGTAATGTTGAAAGATGATTACCTTTCTTTGCCGCCAAATAATACAATGGTGCATACAAGAATTCGAGATAATCTTAATTTTCATCCTTTCAAGGTTGATTTTAATACCAACATGCATGTTAAATTCCCTTTGGTTGATATTTATATTTTAATTTATCAACTGTTTGTTGTGTTGTAGAATGCAATTGGCGCGATAGACGGAACACACATTCCTGTGATTGTACCAAGGAGCGATCAACCACGATTTCGATGTCGCAAAGGGTTCACATCCCAAAATATGATGGCTGCTGTCTCATTTGACCATACATTTTTCTTCGTATGCACAGGTTGGGAAGGATGAGCAGCAGATATGCATGTACTTCGATGGGCTTGCGACACTGGAGGATTTACAGTTCCAGATGGTAATTGTCTCGGTGTTCTTTCATATTATGAATATTAGTTGTACAACCCCAATGATGATTGCAAGTGATTATTATATATGCTAATATTCGTAGGTAAATATTATCTGGTTGATTTGGGGTACGCAAACACCCAAAAATTTCTTGCACCCTACCGAGGTGAGCGATATCATCTCAGTCAGTTTGACAGTACTGCAAGAGCCCGGACGCATCGCAACCCCAAAGATCTCTATAATCATCGACATGCTCAGTTGAGAAATGTCATCGAAAAAACATTCGGTGTATTAAAGAAGCGGTTTAAGATTCTAAATCACGCAACACCGTTTTCATATAAAGTACAGTGCATGATTGCTATGGCATATTGTGTAGTTCACAATTTTATTCGCAGATCACAAGGAAATGATATGTATTTTAATGAAAAGATAGACCAAGTGCCTACGAGTGATGACGATAAGGACATGCCAATATTGTCGGCACAGATGAATCAAGACGCGGCGATATGTTGCGTAGAACTATAACCGAGCAGTTATGGAGTAGCAGATGTTGAATGTTTGGTACCGCAACTCATTGTAACTAGACGCATATGTTTATGTATGCTGAAACATGTATGCTTTATCTAGGTTATGTTTGTATTGACGCATATGTTATGTTGTTTGAATGTTTGGTATTAAACTCATTGTAACTATCGTCTATGGTTTATGTATGCTGAAACATGTATGCTTTATCTAAATTGTGTTTGTATTGACGCATATAGTATGTTGTTTGCTACTGTGTGGTAAATGTTGTTTGGTACTTTTGTAATATTCGGCTGGGTGAATGTATAACTCAATGTGTTAAAATGTACGTAAATGTATCAATGATTTAGATTTATCTGTATAATGTAAAATTGGTTCAAGACATATAATAGCATATTTGTTGAATGGAAAACTTATATTTGTTTTATGGTATTCATAATTGTGCTTAATGTTAATTATTGTAAATGACTTGTCGTATTATTATTTGCTAAATAGTGATGGTAAATATGGAAAACTTATATTTGTTTATTTCATTGTAGGTTCAGGACAATTGTATTTTTATCATTTGCTAAGTATTATTTTAATTTGAAAGATTCAATAAGATATAATGATCAAACTCAATATAGATTAAAAATTGACAGAATTTTAAAATTATAATCATTATTAAATTTAAATTTTCAAGTAGATTAGAAATAATTTATACATGAATCAAAACATTTTACCTCCTTTAATATTGCTTATAATTCATATTAAAAGAGAGGGGTAATTTTGGCATATTGAAATTTTCAACTACCAACTATTCCTCTTATTCCTAATAACCATCCAAACACAATTTTTCTACTTCCAGCTTATACTCACAATTTCATCCAAACAAAAAAAATACCCTTATTCCTACAAAAACCCATATTTGTACCTATCCCTGGTATAACTAGTTCCTATTAATTCCCAAACCAAACGGAGCCTATAAGTTACACATGAGGGTACAAGTCTAGTAAAAGCTCAAAAGCTCCAAATGTTGACAAGTCAATTTGATTCTATTCGAATGGAGGAGCATGAATTTTTTACCGATTATTTTACTAAACTTCAAGACATAATCAATACATGTGCTAATTTGGGAGAGAAGATCCCTGAATCGAAAATTGTTAGAAAAATCCTTCGAACTCTACAGGAACGCTTTAGGCCGAAGGTTGCGGCAATCGAAACCGTTAAGCATCCGGATGAGATGAAAGTTGAAGAGTTAGTAGGTGCTTTATAAATATATGAAATGACTTTTCCTACTAATCAATCTTCTTCCAAGTCTTTTTCTAAAATTACAGGGATTGTATTGAAATCAACAAAGGAAGAAGATATGAACTCGGAATCCAACGGAGACATCTCTATTGCGGACTTTGAAAAGCAATTGGCGCTCCTAACGAAGAAGTTTCGTTGGAATTTTCGGAAGAATAAGACCAACAAAGCTTCATCATTGAAGCAAAAATCATTTTCAAAAGGATCTTCAAGTTCAAAATCGAAAGAAAAGAAACTTGCAAAACCTTCTAAAAAAAAAAGATAATTTTGAAAGGGGAATCAATGTTTCAAATGTAAAGGCTACGGCCACATTTCCATGGATTGTCCCTCTAAGAAATCCTACAAACAGAAGGCTTTGTAAGCAAAAACTTAGGATGATTCTACTTCGAGTGAATCAACCTCATGTGATGAAGAAAAGAATGATGAAATTGCTTTATTTACTAATGCTTCTTTACCTTTGTCTATTGTTACATGTTTATCTTCCATTATTTTTTATTCTAGTGTTTCTCCTTCCTTACATGGGACGTCGAGCGATGATGGAGAAAGTGATGAGGAGTCAAACGACGAGGACTTAGCCGACGCGCACCATCAACTTCTTATTGAATCAAAGAAAATGGCTAAGCATAATAAGAAGTTGAGGAAGCGTGTATTGGAACTTGAAGATGAGAATAAAAATTTGAAGACCACAAACAAAGCTCTTGAGGAGGAAAGGGAATCGATTTTGAAGAACAATTCGGTCCTCCAAGAGAAGCTCGATCAATCGAATTTAACGATCAAATCTAATCGAGACAAGGTTGGTTTTTTGGAGCATCAATTCAAGAAAACTCATGCATCCAACCAAGTCTGGACCAATCAAGTTCGTCAACTCAAGTCCGACGTTTAAAAATTTTCTTCTGAATCAAAGAAATTGGATCATATACTCGGATTGGGTCAAATGAACAAGCTTGGTCTTGGATACGAAAGGACATATATTGAGAAGGATCAAAGTGTAAAATATAAAGTCTCAACATCTTTAAAGGAGAAGGTTTGCCATAGATGTGATAACAAAGGACACATCAAGAAGAATTGCCCGACGAAGAATAAGAAGGCTCAACCGGCAACTTTTAAACATCTATCGGCATCTTCCAATTCTCGACTTCCCCCACGGAGTCAAAAGCAACAACAATCGAGTCGAGTACCTCAAGTCAACCGAAAATCAAAGCCACAGGCCCACAACATCAAGCTCCACAAAGCAACATGCAACAAGAAGACCGACGGTGGATCAAAAATCGAGACAAACCATGCCTAACGTCGACAAGCCAAGACAACCCACCATCCGACAAGTTTGGATTTGGAAAGGCGATATCTTTCCTTGTCTTATATCTTAGTTTGTTTTTGATTTGTGTAATGCTTGATGGTGATCATTGCATTTTTTTAAAATCTTTGCATTACATGTTCGAATGCTCTTGATGCTTGAAATTTGCTTTTGAAATCTTTTTGAGAAAGATGATTGAAAATTAAAATTTGAAAACTTTTTGAGAAAGGTGATGTTTTGAAACCATCTCAAATTCACATTCATCTTGAGTTATATTCATATTAATTATCAATTTTACTCTACTTTTATTATTTTGACGATAATTTATTATAGGATTTCTTAACACATATATTCATCAAATTTATGGAATCAAATTTAATCTCTTGGCAATTAATCTATCTTGGTTGTGTGTTTTGACTATGATGAATGGCTATTCGCTCATAGACTAAAGTTTATCAAATTTTCTTTCAAATACGAGATTGTCTAATTAAGGGGGAGTTTGAATTATTAAAAAATAAAAAAATAAAAAAATTTGATATAAAAAAAATACTCCTATGTTTAAAAAGATGTGAAAATAGTTACATCCAAAAGGAGTGTGAAAACTACCATGCACCATATGTAGGAAAGAGCTACCACCCCAGTCGTCCGGTAAGTGTGTGAAGCTACCATATAGGAATTGATTGAATCACCGAAAAGATTGAAAAATAGTGAATATTTAAATTTTTCGGAGTTATAAGGTGGTAGAACGAAAAGATGCTCAAAGTGTCACGCCCCGCGCCCCGCCTATTTGGTCGGGTTCGGGCACGTTAACAGACCGCCGAACGGACAGAGTCTCCCCTGTACGTCCAAGGCGTCGCAATCAATACGATACAAGGAGTTCCAACCAGGAACAGTATTCATTCATAGATTGCATAAGGAAGTATCAAAAACATAAAACCACTAAGTTATTACAACATTCAACTTAGATACATGTTACAACACATTTTCTTCTACATTCATCTTCCAAATACAATCACAATTATTACAATTTATTACAAGTTTGTACTTTGTCTCTAAACCCCTCAAGCTAGACCACCAACTCGGGTACTGCTACCTCGGTCTCTGGGGTAGGGCGCTACCTAAGGAGCTACGCCCTTGCCTCGCGCCGCCGCGCCACTCACGTGTGTACCTGTAACACCCCAAAACAACGTGGGGTGAGAACCAACTCCATGGTTCCCAGTGGGTCGGCACTAAGAAGAGCTCGGCAAATAGGTCAAGGAGGCATGCAATCATTGTTGTCCAAAAATATTTATATATATACTATATATATATATCGATTATTATATATATATTATTATAGAGTAGGGCTAGAATACTTTCACAAGTATCACCCAAGTGATACTTGTGTGTTTTTAACCATTGGATCTACTTTTTGATTACTAATAGCCTTTAGATCAAACACTATTCCACCTACCACCACCTACCACCATCATCTCAACCTCACATCTCTCCATCCAAGGGCTAAAAACACACAAGTATTACTTGGGTGATACTTTTACAAGTATTCTAGCTCTACTATATATATATATATATATATATATATATATATATATCATCATATTATTATGCAACTAACAGATAGCATGCCTCACAAAATGCGATATGCAAAACCTGTAACTCGTGCAATTAGTTTACTTGATTCTACTACATATTATTAGTCATTCTTTACATGTAGTCGTTCTTTACTTATTTAGCTATTCTCTTTCATTAACTATTCTCTACATCATTTCCTTGTTTACATTATACTCATTGGCGATTCTTTATTCTTTGACATTCTTGATTTTTGATATACTTTAGCGTTTGCCGTTCTTTCCTAAGGTTACTTTACCTTATCCAACTATGCTACTCGACTCGGTCTTGAGTCAATCAATCGCGGATAGTCCGCGCACTGCCAAGCTCGAGATGAAGGAACTCTCACATGCACCTCAGCTATCCACAGCCTACCGTACTCCTGTCCTAGCCGTCTTGCGACGAACGCATCGCACCTCACTCAACAACAGTCTAGGTCATGACTTAGCCACCCGGCGGCGAAATCGTCGCACACGCCACGTCGATGGTTCAGTCAACAGGCGGTATGATCCACTAACCGGCTAACCATCCGGCGGCGAAATCGTCGCACACGCCACGACAATGGTTCTATAACCCCTGGGCGGCGAAATCGTCGCACACACCCAACACCACTCTCGGTGTATCCATTTAGCTTTGGAATTCCGGAATCCATTTCACATCACATAAGGGTTGGTCTTATCCCTATAGGATTGACCTATCTAGGTCCAAGCCTTTACTCAACCTAAATTAATACTTTAGGTTCGTTGCCTCCATACTCATAGCCTAGGTTTATTAACTCTAGGTTCATTACCTTTGCCCACCTAGGTTCATGTGATTCTAGGTTCGTTATCTTTATCTCACAACCTATGTTCTCTAACATTAGATTTAATGCCATTCCTATTTAACCTATGTTCATCAACACTAGGTTCATTATTTCTCTTGTACAACTTATGTTTATTAACATTAGGTCCACATTTGTTCAACCTATGTTCTTGACACTAGATTCAATACCACTCGATCTATAGGTGCATTTATGTCCGTATACACAAGTCCTTTACTTATCATTCTCAACTTGCCATTAGGCATTATCACTAGCATGCTTTCTACTTTATGTTAACATGCAATAACCCTTTATCTCATGTCTTTAGCTAACATCGTTCTAAGCATTTACTTAGCATTGTATCCTTATACAAAATATGGTAGCTTAACATAACATTCATTTTATGTATTCATGTGTTCTAACACTAGCTACCACTACGTGCATCAATGATAAATATGTATCTTAGACATACAGGCGACCTAGTCCCTTCGGTAAACACAACCCACCTTAAATCGCACTTCGATTGGTTGTAGTCACTTGCAATCGGCCTCCTGCGGCACCCGTGACCCGATTCGGCCTGAGCTCTCGAGCAACCACCCGAACGGCCACCAATCCGCGATTTGAAAATTCTGGAGTTTATTCCTCGACTCCACGATACTCCGGATCCGATCTCATGATTTTTAGACGTCTATTCCGCGCGCTGCGGCTATTTGTACAAAAACCGACCGTTTCGTCAATAACTTCGTGTAGACTTTTCGTTTCACCGAACCGAGCGCACCAACGCGTCGGAAATACCCCCAATTAGGTTTCCAAGAAGTCAATTTATCTCAAAAATACCCGGAGGCAAAAGCCTCAAATTTGGTGCCCTAACAATGTCATATTGGATTTTCTCCTAAATTGATCTTGTCCCTAAGCAAATACTAGCTTAGAATCAACTAGGAAGCTTTCTAATATCATCCATTAGCCATTAGAACCTTTCCTAGGGCATGAAACACGGACCCTAGCAATCCACCATGAGAGCACCATGAAAAACCTTGGTTTTCATGTGTTCTATGGCCATTAGAATGTTTCTACACTTGTAGAAGCTTCAAAACTTAGCTCCTTAGGGCACAAAACCAAGCCCTAGGCTTTACTTCACATAAAACCTCACCTTGGTCACAAGATCATCCAAGTCCACCTTGTAGGAGAGCTTCTTGATCCTTCCCAAGCTTCAAAACCCACAAGTTCTCCTCCAATCCACCTTTATCCCACCTTGAGAGAGAGTTTCTAGAGAGAGAGGGAGAGAAAATGAGAGAGAGAGTGATCTCCTTGCTGCTGTGAAGAGATGAGAGGGTTTGGGTCTTATTTCGGCTACTACAATTGCAGTTAGGCCCTCCAACTCTCTAAGTCTGTAGCAGGCTGCGCCTGCGGTCCACGGTGCACCGTACCGGTACATGGGTTCCTGTCACCGGTACAACAGCTTTTTTCGGTGGTCCACGGTGCACTGTACCGGTACACGAAATCCTGTCACCGGTATATAGCCTTTTTCCAGCTCAAACCCAAGAGAAGCCTTTTCCTCGGGTCGCTTGCTGTACCGGTACAGCCATCAACCTGTACCGGTACACAATGCTCCAGAGTGCAGTTTTAGCTCGTTTTCGATTCTATTTCGCACCGAACAACGCTAAAACCATTCTAACTCTTTTAGAACTCATTTTTAACCCTTCTAATATGGTTGGGATGTCAATTGGAACTTGACCAACCATTTCGTTCGCGTACTTTAGTCCATTTGGCTAAAGTCCAAATATAGCTTACCGAGGTTTCGGTATGTTACACAAAGAGCCACCCCCGGTGTTGTATTAGCTAAATCTCTATTTTGAACATTTTGCGACAAATTGGTGTCAATTTTTCATCGCACTTACCCATGCCTCTACAATCCAGGGCTCGGTGCGATTACCATCAAAGTGAAGCGGGTCAAATCGGCAAAAACGAGCTAGTCTCTCAGTCATCCGCTCCTGCTCTGCCTCTTATATCTGCCCAACTGATTGTGATGCCTCTCTAGTAATAGCAGCTGGTGCAGTGCGGGCTGTCACTNAATCCATACTTGTACCTATCCCCGGTATAACTAGTTCCTACTAATTCCCGATCCAAACGGAGCCTAAGCATTTTAATAGAACTTCTTCGGCTGTTCTTTTGTAAAGTTGACCATCCAACAAACAATAGCTGAGAGCTCTTCTTCGAATATTATAATCGACCCTTATATTAGGATCCTCCAAATATTTGATCAATGATTTTCTCCAATCTTCTTTCACCTTTATAGGAGCTATAATCGGTCCTCGTATATGAATCGAAGGTAGTAATCTCCTCTGTATGACTATTAACTCTGACTTCGGCTCTCTATATCCTGAAGCCGATTGGGCCAATTCATTTGCCTTTTCATTTTCCTATCTTCTCAAATGTTCAAATTCGGCTTCTCCGAAATTGCATAATAATTCTATTGTCTTCCTCAAATAATTTTGCAGATTCGGATTCTCACATCGGTATTCTCCATTAACCTGCTTGATTACTAACTGTGAATCACCGATGACTTTGATTGACTTTACTTTCAATTCTTGCAATATTTCAAGGTCGATTATCAAGGCCTCATACTCGGCTTGGTTGTTGGAACAACCGAAATCTAGTTGAAATGCAAATTGACAAACATGACCTTCAGGAGACTGTATCACTATCCCTGCTCCTGCAGATTCGGTTGTTTTTGAACCGTCAAAATACAACACCCAGGGTTAGCAGCCGATCAAGTTTTGTTTCGGCTCCTCAATCTCTACACATGGGTGATCGACCAAAAAGTCAGCTATAGCTTGGCCTTTGACAGATTTGGCAGGAACGTAATTAAGGGAAAACTCGGATAAAACTAATATCCATTTTTCAATTCGTCCTCGTAACACTGGCTTAGATAACATATATTTTACCAAATCGGTTTTGCATATTACCAATACTTCAGTTGATAAAATATAATATCTCAATTTTGTGCATGAATAATATAAAGCCAAACATAATTTTTCCATAGCCGAGTATCGTTTTTCTCTATCTAACAGACGTCGGCTTAGGTAATAAATGGCCTGTTCTTCCTTCTCTTCATTTCTTGAGCCAGCAAACATCCCAAATTTTCGTCTGTAGCCGATATGTACAACTTCATCGACTGACTTGGTTTCGAGGGTACCAATACCGGACGATTTGATAAATATCTTTTTATATTTTCAAACGCCTCTTGTTGTTCTTTTGTCCAAACAAATTCTTCTTTATCTTTCAGCCGAAGTAGTGGGGCAAAAACCCTAATCCTTCCGGCTAAATTAGATATAAACCACCGAAGATAATTAATCTTTCCCAACAAGCTTTGCACTTCTTTTTTGCTTTTAGGCGGCGGTAGTTCTAATATGGCTTTCGCCTTATTTTGATCAATTTCGATCCCTTTCTTATGCACTAAAAATCCTAAGAAGTTTCCTACTGAAACTTCAAAAGCGCATTTCAAAGGGTTCATTTTCAAATTATATTTTCTCATTCTTTCAAAGGCGAGCCTTAAATTAACCCAATGTTCGGCTTATGACTTGGATTTGATAACTATATCATCAATATATACTTCCAACATTTTGCCGATTAAGTCATGGAAAATAAAATTCATTACTCTTTGGTAAGTAGCTCCGGCATTCTTTAAGCCGAACGGCATAACAACCCATTCGAAGGTTCCAATTGAACTGGGGCATCTAAAAGCCGTTTTAGCAACATCTCCCTCAGCAATATAAATTTGATTATAACCAGCATATCCATCCATAAAAGACAGAATTTCATTGCCGGCAGCCGAATCTACTGGCATATCAGCTATTGGCATTGGATATTCATCTTTAGGTGTCGCTAAATTCAAGTTTCTAAAATCAATACAAATTCTAAGTTTGCCATTCTTTTTACACACTGGAACTATATTAGACACCCAATCAACATAACGGGCCGCTCTAATAAATCCGGTCTTTAAAAGATTTTTGATTTTATTCTTAATTTGGAGTACAATACTCGGCTCAAACCTACGAGCCGGTTGTTTAAAAGGCTTGAACCCTTTTTTGATGGGCAGCCTATGCTCTACAATCTCTCGGCTTAGACCTGGCATTTCTTCATAGCTCCAGGCGAAGCAGTCCTTATAATCCTTCAACAGCTTTTTTAATTCTTCCTGTTGCTGAGCCGACAGCTTGGAACTTATAAACGTCGGCCTGTTGTCTTTATAAAACCCCAGGTTTACTTCTATCAACAAATCCTCGGTCTCCAACTTTTTCTCGCCGACTTTAATAAGCGATTCTTCCAGCTTCATTTCTGCTGTTCGCCTATTCATTTGACCTTCTTCTTCGGCTTTATGACACAAATCTTTTATAACTTCTTCGGCCTTATTGGCCGAATTGTCAAATGCTAAAACATCGGTTATAGCAGCCGAATTACCCTCATAGCCAATCTTGTTGATCGGCTCATCCTGTCGAGGCTTATGCCAAGCCTATATTCTTGACTTTTGGGACTCCATTTTAACCATCTAGTGGCTCTTCATCAGCCACCATAGCATTGATATCTTTGGAGAGAATTAATTGAATCCCCTCCTACGTTACTCTTACAAACGAAATCTGATCTGGATCAGCATCGGCCCAATTGGTTTGGCCGATGTCCTCCATGTTGACATCTATCAGTTGAGGTCGTCCCTCGGCCCGGATTTCTTCTACCTTGTCTCCTATCCACTGGAATAGTTTTCCGTGGAGTGTAGAGGGTACGCACTTATTCGAGTGTATCCAATCTCTTTCCAATAATAAGTTGTAGTGGCTATCTGCATCCACTACAAAAAACGCAGTTTTTAAAGTTTTTGAGCCTACCGTGAGTTCGGTGGTGAGCACTCCTTGAGCTTGTTGACCGTTTCCTGTGAAATCGGTCATGATTGAATCGGTGGGCTTCAATTCGTCTTCATCTTTGCCCAACTTCTTGAAAAAGGAAGTAGGCATCACATTGACCATAGCACCGCCGTCTACCATAACTCGGCCTACCGGCCGACCTTCTATTAAAGTTTTTATAAAGAGAGGCCTTATGAACCTCGTCTGCATAGCCGATGGTTTCTCAAAAATCAATGCATCGGCCTATCGAACATCCTCTAGTTGCAATTGGGCTACTGTAAGCCCATTTTCCTCTTCTTCTCTGAACTCCTCGTACTCAACAAACTCTGTCTTGAAGGATTGCGGCAGAGCATACACCATACTCACCTCGGCTGGTGATTCATCAGCCGACTTTCCCTTAATTCTCTATTTCTTCTCTTCTGACTCCTTGGCCGTTTCGGCTGAAGAGTTACTTTCCATACGAACCTCCCTCTCTTTAGGAGGCCATCTTTCTCTCTTGATCATCGTCTCAAGGGAAGCTATTTTATCTTCTAACTTTCTCCTGGTCATTTTCTCTTCCGACTCAGCCTCGGTTGGCCGTTCTATTCTTGACTTCAACTGGAGGGCGGGTGATGAGCCACCTACCTCATGGTCATTTCTCATTGAACGAAAAGGGTGTGACCGCTCATCAGGGCGTCTCCATACATTGAGCCTCATCCCTTTCGCTTCCTCATAGTGTTGTCTTGCCTCGGTCGCATCCCCTGCTGCCGACGCTTCTGAGTTTTTGTCAATATCGGCCACTGCCACCTGGCCGATGGTTTGACTTCAACTTCGTGCCATTCATCTACTGGCACATTCGCCGGTACTTTTACCGTTCTTAAATGATTTTTCAGAATTTCTCTTCTTTCCCATGGTCTCGGCTAAGGCTGAATGCCGAGTTCGTTGACTAACCTCCGACCGAGGAATTCTATGTCTCCCTCGGTCATTCCTTCGAATTCCGGTTCTGGTTTCGGCCTGGCTTGCTGTTGCCAGTGTGGCCGATACCCAGGGAACCTTTGCTTGGAGCCGAATGGTCTATCCTGTTAGTCCCATCGGCCATGACGTTCTCCACGCCTGTTGTTGTAGTAATCATGCAGAATCTTCTGCATCAGCATATCTTTCTTGCGTTAAACCGAATCTACTTCCGGTTCAGTGTCATTTGAGGCTGTGTCCGAGCCTTCTTCTTCTTGGTCTTCACCATCAGGAATGTCATCCCAATCCTCAGGGAACGCCATCAACTCATTCCATTTGTTCCCCCTTTTCTTGGCGTTCACGATGGCTTCCCAGTCTTTTTTCGTCATTTCGGCCTTGCACCTAATGCAAAGCCGAAGATGCTTTTTGGCATGGGCCACGTTGTCAGCGGTCTCCTTGTCCAAAATCTCTTTTCTTTTAACATTCACCATATTAACCTGAAATAAAATTGAACTTCTGTTAATTTCTTTATTTTCATTTTCCTAGTCGGCTAATATGAGCCGACCCTCGTCTATTTCTTCTTGGATCTGCCTTTCCGCAGTCGCTTTTCCTTTCCCTTTCATGTTCACGGCGTTGACCTGTGATGGAAAAGGATTCTTATCAATTTCCATATCTTTATTTTCTTGGTCGGCAAAGATCAGCCGACCTTCATTTATTTCTTTTTGAATTTGCCTCTTAAAGGCAGTACATTCACTAGTTTTATGGCTCCATGAATGGTGCCATTTGCAGTATCTTCTGCGTTTCAGTTCTTCTACAGGAGGTATAGTTTGACCATCCTGTAGTTTAATTCGTCCGTCTTTCAGCAACTGATCGAAAATAAGATCGATTTTTGTTATATCAAACGAATAATTAAAGGCCGATATATGTGCTTTCGCCTCTCTTGACTTGGCAGGTTTTAATAAAGCACATTTATACGGTTGATTATTTCTCACCATCTCGGCTGCACAAATTTCGACTTCATCAGCCGAATCTTCATTCTCTTCAGACGAATTCGGCTCTTCATGAGCCGAAGCCTCCTCAAAGAAAGAGATATTTTTCTCCTTTCCCTTGTTCCAGTCCTTGTTTCGGCTCCACCTAGGCCGATCTTCATTATTCCCTTTTCGAAATTGCTCGTATTGAGCAACTCAAACTCCCAAATTGAAAAGATTTGAAAAGAATTTATCTTCAAAGTGATCTTTAATCTTAAAATGCATGCCGTTGAATACCATTTTGGCAAATTCCGATTCCGGCATTCTTACGAAACATCGACTTCGAGCCGACTTGAATCGGTTTAAATATTCATCAACCGATTCCCCTATTCCATGTCTAAATTGAGCCAAATCCACAACTGACAACTTTGGCTCAGTTCTATAAAATTGTTTATGAAATTTACCCTCCAACTCGTCTCAATCTCGGACGGAATTAGCGGGTAGACTTGTATACCAAGTAAAAGCCGCCTTGGTTAACGAAGTGTTAAATAATCTTAGCTTCAAAAATGGGTCTGCCACTGCTTCACGGCATTGAGCTGTAAACCATGCGACATGTTCGACTGTATTTTCGGTCTCGTCGCCAGAAAACTTGTCAAATTTCGGCATCTTCCAATTTGCCGGATACGGATGTTTCACATCTATATTAGCAGGATATGGTGACCTAAATATGGGCCGCATTGCCGGCCTTGCGCCTATTCCGAAAGTATTTCGAATGGCCTCTTCTATTTGCGTATATATCTCATTGTTAATTTCTTGGAAAGGAACCTGCTCTGGCACGGGGTTCGGTGGTTGTTGCGCACCGAGATTTTGTACTAAGGGATTAATCCCTTGTACATTCAGAGCTTGCCCCCTAGCCCCAACATTTTGGGGCTGGTAGGCTGCAACTGAAGGGGGTGGAGGTAACCCCCAAGCCATTTCCGGCTGCTGACCGGCGTTACCAATAACCGGTCTATAAGCCGCTTGATACTGTGCCCCCTGGTATTGGGGCTGACCAACTACCGGTGTTACCGGATTTTGTAACATCGGTGTCATCAAAGGCACTTGTAGGCCTGCTGTCGGCTGTTCGTTTCGAGTTAACAATTGCCCTATTCGGGCAATGTTCTCGTTAGAGGCCATAATTGCGGCCAAGACGACATCCAGTCGTGCAGTACTTGCATGACTATTTTGGTCCAAAAGTTTGCAGGACCCGAGTCATTTGGCCAAGCGCTTGGGTCAAACTAAGCTCCTGTTGGCCAGATTGACCACTGGTCTCACCCTCAGCGGGTAGGACTGCTTGGCGTTCTATCACATTTTCTGAATTACTGGGCTGTTCACTCCCAGAGTTTCTAGGGATAGCCCTATTACGAAGATTCATGGCATTATCATCAGCCATACTTTAAATGCAAATTTACCTTAAAATAAAGTCCCAACGGGCGTGTCAAAAAATTGTTGGCCGCGGAAAGTCCCGACCCTTGACCCGGTCAAGTATCCTCCTCGGGAAGAACGTCGGGATGATGAGCGGCCGCGGATGGTGACCCTCGAAGTTTGCGCCCACGACGGATCAAGCGATTCGGCCGATGAGGGATCGAATCAGCCGGGTTCGAAGACCTCTACAGTAAATTCGCTTCGGCGGGATGAGCCGAATGAAGAGGGGAAGCCCAGAATTCGACTGAGAGATGAGCCGAATGACTAAACAACTCAAGATCTGATCGGCAAGAAGAGCCGAAAATGATTTTCTATTGAATAGAAATGCAAGAACAGGGGAGTGATGCCCGTAGGGCAGATAGACTCCGAGTACAAGAACAGGGGAGTGATGTCCGTAGGGCAGACAGACTCCAAGTACAAGAATAGGGGAGTGATGCCCGTAGGGCAGACAGACTCCAAGTATGCTAAGTTACGAGAACTACTCCTATGAAAAGCGATAAATGCAGGAAAGAAAGACGCAGGAAAAATAAAAGTGGTCTTTTGTGCGCAGGGACGAAGACCCCTTTTTCAGGGTGTCGTATGCCTATTTATAAAGTTGCCCTTGCGTTCAGTTATAGTCACTGCACGATCGGCCACTATCTCCTGATTTGGAGGACCACCTTTGGCCAATTGGAACTGCTCATAACCGCTTGCGGTTGTTATAACTTTTTGAATAAACGCGGCTCATATCTTCTGACGCGTCTCATATGCTCCCGGTCCACCGTTTTGACATGGATCATGGATGTAGTCCAGGCTTGCCAGCTGTCCACGCCGAATTGGCCCAACATATAGTAAGTTGTACTTTCATGTTATGTTTGGTTCCCAATAAATTTTTTTTTTTTATTATTTCTAGAATAGATACAACTTTGATATAAGTGAAAATAAGACTAATTTTACGTTTGAATGAAAATTAATTATTTTCAAGAATAAAAAAAATTGTGTTTGTATAGTTAAACAGTAACGATAAAGAATGAAAGTAATTATAGTTTTAAAATAATAATATTTTATGTAATTAATTAATATCAAAATATTAATATAATAATAATAATTTAACAAATTAATTAATTAATTAATCATGAATAATATTAGATAATCGTAAATATCAATAAATAAATTTATTAGGACATTAATTAATTATTAATTAATTAACCAGGGGTACTGTAAATTAATAAATTAACTAACTATAAATAATTTGATAAATTAAAAAGTTAAATTAATAAATAATAAATTAATAAATTAATAAATTAATTAGTTAAATATTTAATTAGTTATATTGGTCAAAACATTAATTGATTAATCAATATAGATATTAGTTATTACACAAACACACTAAATAATTTATTTTTTAATTAGCTAATTAATTATGAATAATAAATTAATTAGTCAAATAGTTAATTAATTAAATACTTATTATAGTAATAAATCAAGTGTCTAATTATTAATCTAGCTAATTAGTTAATATAATAACATATAATATATTAATTGGTAATATTAATTTATTTTATTATTAAATTAATAGGGATATAAAGAGAATGAATTGTTATTCGGCCAAAAAAGGTAAATCAACAATTTCACCCTCTTAACGGGTTATCCTAAGATAACTCTTTAAATAAACTCATTGATTCATCTAGCGTTTGGATGAGTTAGAGGAAAAAGTGGCATATTTCCTTTATCGATCCCACAACCAAACGCTGGGTATGTTTGGTCCATAATTGGTACGGAAAAGGAAAATTAAATAGAATTGCATTAGAATAGAAAATGGAATAAGTAATTAATCATCCAAAAATATGTGATTTACTATATAGGAATATAGAGATTGCAACGGATAATTGAGGCGCCTAATTAAGATTCTGTGAGCGAGTTTTGGTTGAGAGCGAGGATACTTGTGAAAGAGAATTTTGAATACTTACTCTAAAATAACCCGATTCAAATGTCAAAACACCATTAGATCATAAATATATTGGATCATTTTCCTTCTAAAGTGTTGTGAGAATCAAAATCATATTTCAGTAAAATAAATAATAATGATGAAAATCAATGAATTTTATTCTGATTCCCAAGTCTAAAATATATAGGAGAACCAAACAAGTTCTTTGAATTTTTGTTCACCCATTGATGTCAAACCTAGATTTTAATTAATTAATTAATTAATTTGTAAAAAGATTTAACGTGACACATAAAAAGCCACGAAGCTAACAGGGACGTGAGAGGGATTTATTATAAACTAATTTATTCCATCACTCGCCAAGTGCTCTTTGTGAAACAATAATCTATTTGTTAGGTGCTGGTACTTTTAATATTTTAATATTTTACATGCAATACTTGATCTTTGTCACGTTTTGATTCGATGAGGCTTTGATAAAGCTAAAGACATAATTTTGAATTAAGCAAAACTAGTGTGCTTCGAATCCAAGATCTATTACTTTGATAAAGCTTTCATATATATTTTGTTTCAAGTGTCATCTCCATTATATTATTATAATTATTACTTTTTGAATACCACTTGATGTAATATTCCTGAGTGGTGATATATTAGATTAATAAAATACAAAAGTACGTATAGGGATGGTGCACTATAGACCAGAGATGTAAACCGTACTAGGAATGTCAACGGGTCAGATTTGAGGCGAATTTTAATTTAAAACTCCGAATCCAAACCCGCTTATCAAATCCGAAATTTGAATTTGAATTCGAATTCAAATTTGATGATAATTTTAAAAATCAATATCCAAATCCGATCCTGACCATAAAACCAAAATTTGTTCTGATCAAAAAATTCGAAACTTGAACCCAAGCCTGACTCCCGAAATATTTATTTCTATCATAATATTTCAAAACCAATTATATTAAATGTAAATTTTCAAAATGCAAATTCAAACATAATATCAAACATTTATATTTATATATATATATTATATAATATAAAATCTATTCGGAATCAGGTCAGGTTCGGGTTTAGGTTGAATACAGTTAAAATTCATACCCGAATTCAAATTCGTCAAATTTTTTTATTGATATTCATATTGGAAACTACATCCATTTGGCATCGAGTAAATCCGCTCAATTTGAATTTAGATTCAGATAAAATTTTGGATATCCGCACACACTGACATGTCTAGGCCGTACAATAGTGAAAGAAAGGAAGGAACTCCAACAGGTTACAATACAAAGAAATTTACGCACCACTTCCAAATCCTCGTACATAATTTATATGTTATTTTACGTGCGTGGTTGGTTAATTATTAGTTTATAATTCCGTTTTGAGACAGATGCATGTGACTAACCGGAAATTAATTAAGTGAGATTCATCTACGGTGCGAGCAATAACTTACTTATTTATGCGCATTATGGATAAGCAAATCACGTACACATGCATAAGCAATTGCATTTATAAGGATTATATATTAGAGATAACAACAATAATAATAATATACACGGCTACTATGTACGTACGTTCTGCATAACGCTTGAAAAAGCAAATTGACAGAGAAGATATACACACAGAAAAAAGCCAATATTTTATTCCATGAAATATTAAAGACTAATAACATACTCCCCCAAGAACAAGGACGAGCAAATCACCTTATTAGCTAGCCATTATTGAACTACACAAAACAACACACGCACGTACGTACACATTGCACAAATGCATTCGTAGAACTTTTACGTAATTAAATACCATTCAAATATATCATAACTAAATGATTAATTAGTTTCCGAACTTGGATTTGATGAGGTCGATGATCTGGTTGTCCACCTGGAAGGTCCTGCTGAGCACGGCGTCGGGGATCGGGGGCTTCGACCCGAACAGCGTCACCGACGACACCACCGTCCCCGGCAACTGGCTATTGAACGCGGTGATCTCCAGCGCCTTCCCCTCCCCGATGTTGAGCTCGAAGTGCATGAGCCCCCGCGGGATGATGAAGTTCATCCCCGGGCCGAGCACCTTGGAGTAGAACACCCCTGCGGTCGTCACGAACCCGACGAGCACCTTCCCCTCGACGACGAACCCTAGCTGGGTCGCGTGGGGGTGAACGTGCGGAGGGTTCACCCCACCGGGGGCAATATCCACCCGGTTCATCGACAACCCGAGCGTGTTCAACCCCGGGAAGCTCAGCACGTTGGCCGGGGTGATGCTCGACCCGAACATGTTGTTGGTGTCTCCCGCCACGGATATCGCGGAGGAGAAGAAGTCGTCGGAGACGACGGTGAAGTTCGGCTTGCACGGGAAGCCATTCACGACGACGGGGGAGTGCAAGTCGGCGACGCAGAAGTCCTGGAGGGGGTCGGCGTCGGCGGCGAGGGACGTCGGGACGAAGAAGATGGTAAGAGAGAGGGAGAGGAGGAGGAGAAGCGAATTGGCTGCCATTGTAAGCTTAATCTATGAATTGGATGAGAAGGATACTGATGAGTATGTTGTGTGGAAGAGAGTGTAGTTTGGTGCTGAATTTATAGGGTGATCATGTGTGTTACTGTTTCAAGTCATATATCCATTCAAAGTATTATTGTTGAATAGTCATAGCTATACATCTTTACGCGACCGACATTGTAATAAATTAGACACGTAATAGGGTTTAGGTAGAAGTTACTGTAGTGCTCGGATAAACAATTGGTGGGAAATGACTGATCTACTTAGAATCTATTCTTTTGACTTGGCCCGTATGAATCAAATCAAGTTTTAAATGCAAAATAGTTATCTCTATCTGGTACGTACATACACATTAATAAAATGTTGCCACATATAGTACGAATTGAAGGGTTCTTCCTTGAAATTTGGAAGATCAATTGACTAGGATATATATATCGAAGAAATTAAAAGTAATATTCTCGAGTAACATTAATTTTAAGTGGACAATTATGAAGATAATAATCCACTACAACATAATTAGGTTATAGAGACACATGTTTGTGACACTTTTGAGTAAATATCTCATTTATGCTAAAACTTAAAAAAAAACATCTACTAATGCCTAAATATAAAGCCCAATCCAACGAAAAATAAAAGATTACTCTATTCAACCCACCACACCCAGTCCATTTGGCCCGATTACAAACAGAAAAGAAAAAAAAAGAAAAATCAATTACCATCTTTTCTTCTCTCTTCACTTAATCCACTGAAATTCTAGACGAAGAGCCTTTCCTGTCGTCCTCCTCCGCCATCGCAGCCAACGAGATAGAATTTCGGCGGTTGCTAAATGCTTAAATAAGTGTTGGTAAATTAGCAGCACTTTTTTAGATTATAGCAACACTCTTTAACTGTCACTATATATACCTAGCGACCCCACATATAGCAACACTTTTTAAAAGTGTCGGTAATTTTAGCTAGTAATATTTTTTTGACATGTACCTATATTTAAAAGTGTCGTTATAGACCGTTTTTACTGTAGTGATCTTATTCGGTCCAATAGAAGTAATTAATGAAGCTTTGGACCAAAAAAAAAAAAAAAAGGAAGCAAGAGTGCGTGGGTGTAGGTTTGCAGGGTATAGTTACAGTTCATGTGTTAATTAACATGCAAAATATAAAATATTTAATTAGTTGATGCATAAAATTTTAAAGTGTGTCATATATATATATATATATATTTGGTAATACAAAAAAAACTCTATATAAGGACAATGTTTTATTAAGAGGCCAAAAAGATTTCCTTGGATGAATGAGTAGACATAATTTGGCAAGGACAACTTACATATGAAAGAGAAAACATGGATTTCACGTTGGATATATACTGTTTGGGGGCAAAATATAAATTATATATTCAGACCTCATAAGTAATTTTTATTTTCAAAATATATCGTCCTATAATATGTAAATATAGTCGATTTGTTATTGTTTTTCCTTTATCTATCGTATCTGTGTATTTCTATGCTCGTCTTTGTCGGTCGATCCTGTGCATATTTACAGTATTGCTATATTACATAGTTATTCTTAAATATTGATACCTGTTAGTGGTGGCCTTTTAAGGCATATATTGCTCTTTGACAGTTATTTGTGACGCTTCATGTGTACAGAGTGCGTTTTCATGTATACGGAGAGTCTGTTGACGTACCTCGGGACTTCTACTGTAGTTCGACATGATAGACCCTCTAATCCATATGATTGTTCAATCACCACTCAATTAGCTGCTCTGTACTTAGAAATTGTTTATTTGATTCGCCTTAGAAACATGAAGCACATTAAAAAAGTACATGCCTAGCTAGTGCACAAATATATTGGATAACACTACTAAAGTTCAATTTAAATGTCAAAATATATTATTCAAGAATTACTTATTCTTATGAAATTTTTTTAGCATGATTATAAGTAAGGATCGAGTTTGATTTTTATTTCTTTAAGAGTCTTATTATATAGGATTTGATAGAATAATATATTTCATCTATTAGTAGGGGTGCCAACGAGCAGAACACAAGTGAGCTGGGTCAGCTCGTGTTCGGTTCGTTTATTAAATGAGTCAAAAAATTCAGCTCACGTTTGACTCGTTTACTAAACGAACAATTCGATCTTGAGCTCATTTTGAGCCAAACACGAGTTGGCTCACGAATAGCGAGGTGGATTGCCACCCGTACCTACGAAGTGAATTATCTAATAAAAAAATATAACTTGCAAGTCTAAAATGAACACTGAATTCAAATCCCAACTCCAAATTTTCAACTAAGATGGCTAACACATATATGGAATACTTATTCGTTACGCCTGTGTGTAAAATATTGCACCCTTGCTTGCTTTAGTTGGTGCATTCAAGGGCCACGAGATGCTTTCCCCGACAATTATTATGATGTCATGGCAACAATCATCAACCAATTCAAACCCAAGTTCAAACTTTATAACCCAGAAAAATATTTAAATCCGTTATCCAGAAGAATATTTAATAATTTTTTATTTTTTATTTTGTATTTTGTATTTTGTATTTATTTTATTTTATTTTATTTTATTTTTTATCATATCTCTGATTTCGCAATCTCCGTTAATTACGTACCTTGTTCATAAATATAAATATACATTTTCGATGAAAGCATATATATATATATATTCTAAATACGCGATATGCGTTTATGAAAATAATTTTTTTACGTGCAAATTTCGAATAATATGGTCAAAATCGATGTCCATGTTCTCTTGTGTATTAATTATCTTTTTACCTAACGAGTTAATTAAAGTCCTACATGCTTAGGTGCTTTAATCAACGCGTCATAGATCGTTAGAATTAGTAGTAGTAGGTGAGGGAGACCTGGTAAAATATTTAACCACTCAAGATATTATAAAGTACTCTAAGGACCACAGCGTTTATAGATATATAACCACCATAGATATAATAATAGCCAATAATTAATGTAAAGAGAGGAAGAAAAAAAATTAAAAATAAAAAGCTACATATATATATTAATTAAGCGAAAATAAATTCAAATTTTCAAGATCCCTGTATTAATTAATTAATCTGTTTTTGAGATCGTTTGAGCTGGATTGTTTGTTACAAATTTATGCGTAATGATTATCTGGCATGAAATGATTGTATTAACTATATGAGTAATGCTTCTATACTTTTTTTTTTTGTTACCGTTCATTCACGCGTATTCAACGGCTCAGATTTAGTTTTTTTTAAATTGTGACCTGCAATAACAAGTTAGTTTGGGAGAGGTACTGGAATTACCAGGTACCTCAAAAAAGAGTATTTTTGTCTTTTAATACATGGGCAATTTAGTCATTTTACATCTACTATATTATCAAAATTTTTATTTTCTCCTTGTTTCCTTTTTCTCTCTTTATCTTTCCTTTCATAATTTGGCATTTTATATAAGGAAAATTTCAAATGATTTGACAATATGATCTTTTAATTTTTCTTTTCTCTTTGTTTATTTGGTTAATATTGCAAATGAGTTTAATTTTAAGAAACTATGCATTAAAATTTCTTTCCATACCTATTGCTTTCTAAATCTTTTTTAATAAAAAAGAATGAAATTTAGATTATTTTGTGATTTAATTTGTTAGTTAATTTTTTTCTAGTTCGATCTGAGAATTTTCAAATTTTATCATATTGTAGGATATTAATTTTTTTTAGTTTTGATAGTAATAACTCGTTGAAATTTGCGATGGCTAATGGATCAGAAAACAATATTCTGATGGAAAATGTGTGTGGCATTATTTTAACCTACATTCAAAATTTTTTAAATAAGTGATACAAAATTAATGTCTAAACTATAGAAATTTAAAAGTTTCTTAAACATAATAAATATGTTGAATTAAAATATTTACCATTACAATTTTTTAAAATAGTAATATAAAATTCGTCTAATTTAAATTTCACTTTTAAATTTTAAATATTTAATATTTAAATTTGAAATTCATCATATTTAGAAATAAAACTATTTCTAATATTCCTATAATTTAAATTAATGCATAATTTTAGAAACACTAAAACATTTAAAGTATATACCTAAATCAATGCCTAATTAATGCATAAATTTGGTTAATCAATTAATTTTCTAAATTAGTGCAAATTAATGCGTAAATTTAGGACCTCAATTAAAAGTTTCTTTAAATGTTATATTGTTTAATTATCAAACTAACATTGAATAAAATAATCCTTTACCTGCTAAGTATTAAAATTACATTTTTACCCTCTATTAATCAACGGTTAAGATCTTTTTTATTATTTTTTTAAAAAAGTACCGAATCATTTCTCTAACTTAATTTATGTGTAATTTAGGCTAGTTATGTTAACTAAATCTATCTTATATATGGGCGAAAATATCACAATATATTATATATAGGTTATTATTTTTAGTTAGGGATAATATATCTGATAAACCTTTCAAAACATGAAAAATATCTAACATTCTCTTGGTGGACCAAAATGCCCTTCTTGATTTTCAAAATTTCTTCAAATACATTTCTAGCTCTAGGAATTTACAGTTTAGAAGAGTATTTCGGAAATAGAGAAATAAATTTAAAAATTTTGAAGTGTTTAGTGGTCTTTTTTTTTTTTTGAGAGAAATAGGTGCGTAGCACGCTACCCGCTTCGTTTAGAAATAAACTTAGCTGAAAAGCCCTTTGTGATTTGCTCTAGAGATGGTCGGTTTTTAGAAGCCTAATATTAAAAATATTTTTTTTATGTTCCAAGTTATTTCAAATATACAGTTAAATTCTTGAATTGTTAGCAATAACCGTTATCTCTATGAAATTATTATTTTGCCCTTCCAAACATAAATATATAATTTTCTACCATCACTAATTTTTTTTATTTGCCATTAAGTTAGGAACAAAATAAGTATTTTGATTTTTACTTTTTTCAAATATACTGCTCTATCATCACCAATTTTTCTTATTTACTCTGTAAATTAAAGGCAAAAGAGTTATTAAATCAATGCATGTGACACGAAACCAATGCTCGGGCCTACTAGCTAACATGTGACACGAAACTAATGCAATCACAACTTCATGTATTAAACCACTACTGATGCATGAGACAACTCTAATTAACTGCATGTTAATTAGAGGCATCATGCGCTCGCCTAATATTTCAATCTCAAATTTTTTTTGTAAGACCAAAAAAAATTGAAAACACCTTTAATTTTTTCTTCTCTAACAATTGACTGTCTCTAGCGCAATTGTCAAAGAACTTGATGGTTGGTACCCGCGGTCTCAAATTCGAATCCTAGTTGATTTATATTTCCAGCTAAATTTATTTCTAAAAAAAAATTAAACGGATAGCGTGTTGCCTTTCTCTCAAAATTTGTTTTTTAGAAAACCAAGTATGTAACTATATAGTAGCAATTCCAAACCATCATTTTATAATATTTGAGAAAGTAATTGAGGTTGAAAATATTTTTGAATTTTTGAAGCCTTGTTGTTCTATATTTTCAGCTAAATTTATTTTTTAAAAAATAAACGAGATGATAGCATGCTATCTCACTAAAGTAAAATGGCTTGCCATCCAAACGAAAGATTTTGAAGATGAGAATGCTTTATCGTCCCTCTTCCAGAAAAGGGATAAAATATAGGCTAAATTATAAAAAGCCTCATTGTACTTTAGCATGGGTCTCAATTATATTCCTGTATAAAAAATTGCATCAATTACTGCCCTAAATTATATCATTATTTCATATAGGTCTTGTTTTTTTGGATAATTGTTGCATTCAAATAAAAAATTTTATAAAAAAAATTTGTAGATAAAGTTATATATAAGTAATGCAATAGAATCATATAAATTAAATAAGTTCCTTAATAAATTATTATTTTTTACAATATTAGCAAAATAAGAGATCTTCCTTATCTAAATTTCATATATTTATTTTGAGCTATGAGTATATATATATATAGAATTAGGGTGGAATACTATTAGTAGTAAAACACTATTTTTACTATCAAGTTTTTAACCCTTGGATGAAAAATTGTAGGGTTAGGATGATATTAGTCAGTTAGAGTTGAGTGGTCCCCCTAGGGTTGAGTGGTCCCCACTGGGTTATAGTATTTAATCCAATGGTTAGAAATGATGAAAAGAGTTGATCCAATGGCTAAAAAACTGGTAGCAACAATAGAATTTTGCTACTAATAGTAGCCCAGTCCAACTCTATATATATATATATATACGCGGAATAATGTGATATGCAACTCATTTTAGTAAAATTTTATAGCCTAGTTTATCAATTAATTTTTTAAATTTTTATATCTATCTGAGATGATGATCATAAAATATAGAATTATATTTGATGCAATTTTTAATCCAGAAGAGTAATTGGGACTGAAGTTAAAGTCCAAAATGTTTGTCTATAATTTAACCCAAAATATATTATAAATCCCCTTGCTGCTGACTTTGTTACCTTAGCTAGCCCTTGAACAAAAAAGAAAAAAGAAAAGTGACTTTGTTATATTATTGCAACCTAGAAGAAACAGCTATAAAATCTTAAGTATGTTGGCTGGGCCTTTTCATTGTAGTTAAGAGGGACCATCCTTGCAGGTAAATGGTAGAATTTTCACAGGCTTGGGGTGGGACTTTTGCTTTTTCTTTTTCTTTTTCTTTTTCTTTTTCTTTTCCCTTTTTCTGTTCACTTTCTTTTTGCCTATTTTATTGTATTTTACCTGCCTCTTCTAAACTAGCTACTTAATTAAAGTTACATTTTTTTTGGATAGGATATTTATTTATTTATTTTGTTTCCAGCCACCATGTTCATTCCTAAGACTTCAACATTATTTGGTTGTGTTATATTGTTTATATGTGAAGAATTATTGTCCAATATTTATTTGGCTATTTTTTTATTAATTTTTTAGCTATCGTTTGGTTCGGGGCTAAGTAAAAATTTGTTATTCTAGGGATAGAGTTAAGTTTAGGGTTAAGGTGAGGTTAGAGTAATTTTGTGTTTAGTTAAGAATTGGGTTTAGTCCAGATATAGGTAAAATAGTGTTTGGTTGGAGTAGGTGGGATAAAAAGGATAATGAGATATTATAAATAGAAAATAGTGTTTGGTTGGGGTAGGATGGGATTAGCTAACCCCATCCCAAATGGGCTATTCCAAGATAGCCTATTTGGGGTGGGGTTAGCTAACCCCACCCCCCAAATTGGATGTTTGGGAATAACTTTAGGGTTAAGGGGTTATTCAACCTCTTAACCCCGAACCAAACGGTGACTTAGGTAACATGATATTACAGCGCATTCAAAACTCCGACCATTTTGTAAGATTGTGATTTCCATCCCTAATGTTAATTAATATTTTGTTGATTAACTGATGAGTCTCACATGTACTTTTATTATACTATATAAAAAAAAATAAAAAAATACAATATACAAAACATGAGAAAAAGAGAAATCTATGCACACTGCTACAAATTCATAATTTAGCGACATTTACTTCGCAGCATTTATTTAAATAACGCTAATTAATATATTTAACAGCATTGCTTGAGAAGTGCCGCTAAATTTAATAATGTAGCAGCAATTTACTATTAATATTGTAAAATAAAATAAATTAGCAGCATAAATTAGTGAATGCCGCCGATGTTTCCAGCATTTTATAAAAAATGACACTAAATATAATAAAGTAGCAGCACTTATTGCTAAAAGCCGCAATATTTTCTCCGCAACATTTATTTAAATCATACCAATTAATATATTTAGCAGCATTACATGATAATTACCGCTAGATTTAATTATTTAGCAGCAATTTACTATTAATGTTGCAAAATAGGATACATTAGCAACATAAATTAGTGAATGCCTGTAGTGTTCCTGAGCTTTGGATAGGATTGGCTTCAGTATTAGTGACTGGTCGACATCTCTGGAGAGTGTCGGACTGAGTCGGAGTCAATTCTACACGAACTGGATGCAGAATTGGACTCGGCACACTCAAATAAGCAAAACTGGAGTTTTGCTAGTTTAGGGCGCCCAGAACTGGATTTAGGGCGCCCAGAAGTTTAGGGCGCCCAAAAATGGATTTAGGTCACCCAGTACTGAGTGCTGAATTTAACTGAAACTGGAAGCAAATTCGGATCCTATGTTCCGTGCGCCCAGAAGTGGGTTTGAAAATTCTACATCGTGAATATCGATCGTGTTGACGCGTGGCTGGTGGTAGGTGTGGGCCGCCGGAGCAGGATAAGAGTGCAGCATACCGCAGGCGAAGGAACCGATGAGGGCTGTTTTGTGCAGGCTGGAAGTTCTGGGCGCCCAGAACTGAGTTTAGGGCGCCCAGATCTCGGAATTTCTGCAGGGACAGCAGATTGCAGCCTTTGTTCCTGAGGTTCATCTGACCCTATTTTTCACCCTATAAATAGCTGAGAAGCATCTCTGGTGAGCTCTTTTCCTCTCTTCTTCATAGGGAACCCATAAATTGCTTTTCCAACCCTCAAATCTACTCAAATTGTTTCAAGATCCACAACTCCAAGCTTGATAGGTGCTGATTCTGCAGTTCTTCAGCGACGACCTCCAGTGTTTTGGCTCGTACGCGACGTAGGAAGGTCGGATCGGGGTGAAACTTGGTTTGCTGGATTCTAGACTTCCAGAGAAATCCACGAAGGCCTGAATTGTAAATTTTGGTTGAGGTTAGCTTGGTCGAACTGAGATTTTTCTGGACTACTGTTGACTTTGAGCTGAAAATGAGATTTTTTGAGCTTTTCTTAGTGCTATCTTTGATTGGTAGTGGGATTTTGGACCTGAGTCGCATCACCCATAAGTATTTGCTGGATTTGGGACTGTCCTCACCTGATTTGGAGATCGTTATGTGAGTTTTGACATTGGAGTTGAGATAATTAAGCTTAAGTTCTGAAATTTTGATGAATTGATGGTTTTTGTTGGATGTTAGGTGTAGATCCTTCTAATAGCTTTGTTGCTGGTTGGGGGTGTTCTTGGCTGAGACTTCCAGCACTTCGTGATTGTCTTGCTGCCAGGAAATTGCACTAGAGGTGGGTTAATCATCGGTTTACTCTTAAGTGCCTATATAGTCGACATGTATTCGTAAAATTATTTTGTGTGTCTCAATTGCTCGGTTCATTGATTTAGTATGGTTAATAATCTGAATTGGAGCCTTGGTTATTATCTTTAGATATATATATATATATATATATATACATGTTGGACTTGAATGAGACTTAAGAGAAAACTCGCGATTATGATCGTCATATGCTTAACTACCTGATTTAGCCCTAGGGGCCGTTGTATTATTTTATACTGTTGCAGTATTCTCATAGTGAGTATTCCAGGTAGTTTAGTTTTCAGTTATGCTCGTGCTGGGATGCCGAGTGTATTTTTACAGTAGTGTTCAGACTGTTCCGGACTGTTGGGTGCCGTTGAGGTTGACGGTGGACCCGTATCGCCTTTTTGGCGTTAGATTATGCCGATGGCACGTTATCTGTTGGTTGTTAGACCAGTTAGAGTCGGTTACTTGACTTAGCCTGTGAGAGTGGTATGAACTTGACAAAGATACTTGTAAACTCGTGGGTCGCGCGAGTAATGCCATTCCGGAATGAGGTTTCAGTGCGATGAGTGTCGCAATTTCTGTTGGACAGTTCTTGAGCCGGCTACCCTCGAGGTGATGTACGGCGCAGCTAGATACAGGCAGGGTAGGTCCGTTTTGGGCAGCCCGGGTGAGATAGTCAGTGACGCTTTTCCCTACCTTTAGTGAGGTTGTGAGGTGAGTGGAGTCTTAGCCGTCCTGTTGGTCCTTTTCTGAAACCGACTACTCTTGAGATACGGTGTAGTCTAATTAGGCGAGACGGGTGTATTCACAGTCTTTAGAGAGTTTTCTCCGCCGGTTACTCTTGAGATACGGTGTAGTCTAGTAGACGAGACGGGTGTATTCACAGTCTTTAGAGAGTCTTTTCCGCCGGTTATTCTTGAGCTACGGTGTCACCTAATTAGACGGGATCGGTGTATTCACAGTCCCTAGAGAGTTTTCTCCATCAGCTACTCCTGGAGTAGGTTACGGGTTCGATCCGACAGGCGGGACGGGTGTGTTCACAGTCCCTAGTGAGATTGAGTCAGTTGTGACTTTTACTATAGTGTAGAAAATTACACATCGTGAGTATCGTTTGCGCTGACACGTGGCTGGTGGTAGGTGAGTTCCGCCGGAGCCCGATTCGGGCCCAACACACCGCGAGGGGAGAGTCCGAGGAGGAAGCCTTGTGTAGTCTGGAGGATTCGGGCGCCCATAATGTGGGTCCGGGCGCCCGGAAGTGCCCGTTTCTGCTGGGCTGCAGGTTTACAGCTGTTGTTCCTGAGACTTATGGGACAGTTCTAACACCCTATAACTAGATGGTGTGCGATCCCAGTGAGCTCTTTTCACCTGTTCTTCACAGAGAAGCCTCATATTGCATTTCTAACCCTCATATTTTCTCAAATTACATCCAATCTTTCAATTGGAATGTGGTGCAGTGCTGATCCTGTAGTTTCCCAGCAACGACCTTCACTGTTTTGGCTCGTGCGCGACGTAAGGAGATCGGATTGCGACAAAACTTGGTTTGCTAGATTCTAAACTTCTAGAGAAATCCACGAAGTCCTGAATTGCAGATTTTGGTTGAGGTTAGCTTGGTCGATTTCCTATTTTTCTAGACTGTTGGTGACTTTGAGCTTAAAATCTGTTTTTCTGGATTTTCTTGATGTTAGCTGCAAAGGCAGTGGAATTTTAGACCTGAGACACATCACCCATCAGTATTTGCTGGATTTGGGACTGTCCTCACCTGATTTGGAGATCGTTAGGTAAATTTTGACATTGGAGTGGGGAGAAATCCAAGCTTAAGTGCTGAATTTGTGCTAATTGATGGATTTCAATGTGTAAGGCTTGGAGATAGCTTGATTGCTGGTCTTGGAGGATTTCGGCTGATCCAGCAGGAATTAGCGTTGGTTCGAGACCCATCTTTGCTACTGGAAAATTGCTCTAGAGATGCATTTCTTATCGGTTTTGCTCCTAAGCATGTGTATAGTAAACATGTATAGTTCGACTTCGATATAGCATGTTGTAACTTAAATTCATTGATTAGTATAAAGTATGAAATCTGAATTTGGAGTATAATTCTTAATTCGATAAACATACATGTTGAACTTGGAATTGACTTAGGAGAAAACCCGCGTTTTGACCCGTCATATGATTCTACTACCTGATTTAGCTCTAAGAGCCGTGGATTGATTGTATCACTACTGTTTCAGCGCGGTGGATACCCGGGGTAGTTTAGAATGCATTTACGCTCGTGCTGGGACTCCGAGCTTATTTTTACAGCAGAGTTTAGGCTGTTTCGGGTTGTCGGGTGCTGTCGGGGTGGACGATGGACCCAGATTCCTGTTTTTGGTATCAGATTGTGCCGAAGGCACGTGGGTTCGGTTTCTAGATCTATTTTGACCCTAGCTACTTATCTTTGGCTTGTTAGAGTCTGATTGAGCCCGACAAAGATACGCTTGCATACTCGGTTGGGTAGCGCCCACGAGTGCCACTCCGGAGTTGGGCTTAGTGCGTTTGCGTTGGTGTCGTTTATGCAGGTTGGACTTGCTATCCGCAGACTTGTTAGTGTGGAGGTAGCTGATTATTTGTAACCTGGCGGGACGGGTGTGTTCACAGTCCCAGGGACGGGTATGGTTACAGTCCCTAATCGAAATTGGGTCTGAGTTGACACTGTTCTACAGTTGGTTAGATTAGAGTATGATAGTATAGAGGCAGATAGCTGTAGATATGTTCAAGCTTTCGTTACTATTTCTTACTTACCCCTGTAGACTTAGTGGGTGGACCGATGAGTTTGAGGGCGGTACCCAATGAGGACTATTTGTTTTTACAGTAGTTCTCACGCACAGTTTGTTTCCACTGTTTTGCAGAGCCATCGTCTTCGGCTGCTACTGTTGCTGATTATGATCGTGGCAAGGGCGTCGCGAGTTAGAGCTCTTGCAGTCGAGTTGCTGAGCTAGTGGAGGACCGCTGCAGGTAGTGTAGTTTTTGTTTATACATACAGATGTTGTACTGTCGTTAGTGCGAGTGCTTTTGTATCTTAGATCTTATGTATGTATAGAACCACAATTTATATATTTATGATTTATTTTTCTCCTAGCTGCTCTATACTACTGTCTGTAGTATTGTATGATTACAGGTATTTTTACTTTTCGCTTCGTATATAGAGGAAATACCTATGTATACGACATGTTTGTTAGTGAACCCGGAGAAACGAGTAATTCGGGGTGTGACAAACATTATTATCCAAATATAAAATATATAACATTCTCTGGATATTAATTACAAATCTTGAACAAAACGACAAGTAAGCATATATACTATGTTGTAGCCCGATGTTACGTTTGGGATCTCGATAATTCTCCACAGTAAAAAGTCTGCAATGAAGCTACCTGGAAAAGGAAATTTGAGCTACCTAATGTTAGCTTGAGATTAGCCTAAGTTCGATACAGTCGATTTTTTGGATATTGTCCCTGCATGGTACATAATTTGTGGGTCATGGGTGGTCATTTCAATTATCTTCGAGTCCAAATACATGTTGCGAAATTATTTCAATGTCCTCGACGTACATTTTATTAATAAACAGTTTTAATTTTAAAGAGTTTGGTGATGCCCGAGAAAGGAAGAACAAGCTTACACACACACTATCAGAGTACGTGGAATTATTGCAAGAGTTTATACTTAACATATATGAAGAATTTTAATTTGTTTCTTTTGATTTAGCGCATTTTCAATTTGCCATTTTATAGTTGGAAATTAAAAATCTCACTTTTTATGTACAGTAGGACTTCAAAATGATACATTTTACAATTCACAGTAGCATTTTTTTTTTTGAGAGATAGATAGCACGCTACCCACTTCGTTTATTTCATTTAGAAATAAACTTAGCTGGAAATGTGAATCAATTAGGATTCGAACTTGGGTCTCGGGTACCAACCACCAAGCACTTTGCCACTTGCTCTAGGGACGGTAGGTAATTCCGTTTTATCATCTTGTGAATATTTATGACTTACGGCATTTTTATACCATATTTAACGGCTGGTCTTCATAATAATATAAAGAGAAAATCACATAATAGTAAAATAAAACTTTTTTTAAGTTAACTCATAAGTTGATTATGCTTAATACATTAAATGGCATTATATTTTGATGTCCAAAATTAAGTGAAAGATAGAGATGATCCAAGGAGGAGAAAATTAGAATAAGCATATGCCCTTAAACACTAACCACAAGATTAGTTTCTCATTGAAGCGAGACTACAATGCATGCATCCATTGCCACTGCATTCAAACTAAGACTAATTTAGACACGTACGCACATCTTCTGGATCTGGGCCCCCAATTAATACTCATGATAACATTAGGATTTTCCTAACCTAACCTGCATTAAAATCTCGCTAAGAAAGCGACATAGGAGAAAGGAAGGAAGGAAAGAGGAAGGAGAAAACGATCATAAGAACCGCGATAACAATGCGACTATTTATATGTTATTCATGCGTAAAGTGAAAGTCATTTTTGGGCACTAAAGATATGGCTAGAATTTTCCAGTTTGTTGCTTTATGAGAAGAAAATTAGATGTAGGCCAAAGAAAATAACACTCTTTAATTTTTTCGTAGGTAAGTCTAGGCGCCACAGACACGGAGAAAACAGGATATTAATTGCACGATGACTCAATAGCTTCTAAAATTTAGGACACGAATGTAATATAAACACCAATAATAAAATATAATATATTAATATAATATTATTATTTATATTTAATTGTATACAACTTTTTGTATATATATTGATCGAATTTCAAATATATATATCTCTATAAAATTTAACTTTTTTAAGTTATTCCTAGCTATAAAAGTCTAATAATATTTATATTGTCTCTATAATTTATTACCATTAGAAAACTGTTTTTAACAGCAGATAAGTGAAATGTCAATTTTGGCATCACAAATACATCATGACCCTCATCAAAGGCGCATCTATGGTATATCCGCATCTGACAGAAGTGTGACATGGACACATACGTATCCGATACAGATACGAGAGGCTTACAAAAATTTTTGTGATACATAAGTGAGAGTATATTGATTAATTCATCCATTCCATAGGCACAATACATTAGTACAATTTTTTTTTTTTTTGAGAGAAAGGCAGTATGCTAATCGCTTTCTTTATTTGTCTGAAAATGTTAATCGATTAGGATTCGAGATTCGAACTTGAAACCTCGGACACCAACCACCAAACATTTTGCCATTTGCACTATGAATGATCAGTGTTTGCACGAAAATAATTGTCAAGTGTTCCTGCGAACGAGTCATTAGAAAAAAAGTAGGGCGGCAAATTTAATTTCCACACACCAGGCGGTTGGGCTGTCGATGCTGGATGCTGCTTTTTATTTACTGACAGCTGAATCTAGTCTACTCTAGGTGAGGGTTTTCTCGTGACGTTTGGATGAATGGTCCGATTATATATCCGGTGTACGAACAGATCGAGTTGCAAGAAATCTGTGTTTAGAAAATTATGTAGGGATATTGATTTGGTATGCTTTGGTCAATTGTGTTGAATTAATATGGAAATAATTAGAAAACATTACTATCTGACCATCTAAGTTTTTAGAGAAAAAAATAATTGTTTCATATTACTTCGCAGGGGTATATATCATAATAAGAATATTTTGAATTTGAATCCCACCGATCCTTGTTTTAGATTACACGAATGCTATAATTTCAAGATAGTGTTTCAAACTCCGTGGGCAGACTGCACTATGCGGGAGCCGTGGTCTTGCCTACTTGGAGAAATGGCTGCCCAAAACCCACGCAACATTAAACTATGGGCACCGACCGTCCCTAGAGCAAGTGGCAAAAGGCTTGGTGGTTGGTACCCGAGACTCAAGTTCGAATCCTAGTTGATTCACATCTCTAGTTAAGTTTATTTCTAAATGAAATAAACGAAATCGGTAGCGTCCTACCTATCTCTCAAAAAAAAAAAAAAAAAAAAAACACATTAAACTATGGGCGTGCAGTTGTTAGGACACCTCTCCCATTTGCTAAACATCTTTGTTAAAATGATTAAATCAATCCTTTTCACAATATTGTATGAAAGCTTCTCTATCTATATGCTCTCTCAAGATTGTGATTTTACAAGATGTTTTCTATCAAATCAATCATTTTAATAATTTTACATGAGAGCAAGCTCTATGCCATTTCAGGTCTATAATGTTGTGAGTTTAATCCAAACACATTTAATTTGTTAAATCTCTACAATAAAAGAGATGTAATTTTGTCAGATATAGTCTAACTCTGGCTAGTTAAGTAGTACTATTGAAATATATATATATATATAGAGAGAGAGAGAGGGAGAGAGAGTCCCGCTATGATGTTTGTAAAAGCACCAAGTATTTAGTAGTTGTAAATTTTTTATCGTTACATCTTTCCCTTTGATTATTTTCACTAGTTAAACCATGTTATTTAACCAACTATTCACTAAACCCTAGAGATCTCACATCATCCTAACTGCACATCCCTTAATCTAATGGTCAAAAATTTACAAATACCAATAACATGGTGCTTTTAAAATATAGGAGCTCAATTATATATGAGTCCGGCTATGGTGCTTGTAAAAGTACTAAGCACTTGGTGCTTGTAAATTTTTTTACCGTTAGATCTACCTTTTGATAATTTTCACCCCATTAAATTATACCTATTCAATCAACTACCCCAACTCCAACTCTAGGGACCAACATCATCCTAACCAAACTCCCTTAATCCAAGGGCCGAAAATTTACACCAAAACCTAATGACCTTGGTACTTTTAAAAACATAGGACGGCTCATTATATATACATATATACTCGATATATATATATAGTTCATAACTATATATACCTATTATGACTATACTATATAATATATGTGAGGGCTACGAATACTGAAAAGCAAAGCCCAGAGGTTGGTGCTTTTTTGAATTTTTACCGCTTGGGATGGAGAAATGTAAATTTGGAAATGCAATGGCGTACGGTGATCGGTTGGCTGGAATAGGTTTGTTTTTTTTGATTCCAAGGGCCTATTAGTAATCAAGGAGTAGATCGAAGAGCTAGAACCCTAAAAGCACCAAGGATGTGATACTTCTAAAAGTATTCTAGCTCAATTTTATATATATATATATAGAGAGAAAGAGCTGAGTTAGAATGCTATCAATAGCAAATGGGCTCTATTGCCACCCATTTATTTTCGATGATGGAGCATCCAAATCGACGATCGGTACCGTTGAACATTATCTACACCACTGGAAGTATCTAGAAATCAAATTTCATACTTTTTCGATATTATTCTCTTGTCCATCAAGTGGACACAAAATGAATGGCTGAAAATGAATATTCTTTAAAAAGTGATGATAGGGATCTTATAATAAGATCGAGAGTATAGATCTTGTTCTAAATAGTTTAAAAAATTTTCTAACAAAAATTTACTTGATTTTGATATCTTTACACCGTTAAAGAAAAAAACGTCTCATATCGACCTTAAAATTACAAGTTTTAAAACCCTTTGATCAATAGGTCAATGATGTCGAATAGATTTGAAATTTGGTTTCTAAATGCTTCAAGTGGTATAGATCATGTTCAACGTGCCGATCGTCAATTTGGAGGCTCCATCATCGAAAACAAATGGGTGACAACGGAGCTCGTTTGCTACCGATAGTATTTTAGCTCAACTCTCTCTCTCTCTCTCTCTCTCTCTCTCTCTCTCTCTCTATATATATATATATATATAGGGGCAATTGCTTACATACCCTTGAAAAGTTTTCAACTTTCTGATTTACCCCTCTCAGAAGGCTAATATTGAAAATACATTTTTTACGTTCCAACATATTTCAAATATACCCCTAGAGTTAAAATTTGTTAATAAACTCTGTTATCTGTATAAAATTACTATTTTACCCTTTCAAATATACCCTTCCACCATCACCGACTTTTCTTATTTGCCCTTAAGTCAGAGGCACAAAAAATATTTTGACTTTCGTCTTTTCAAATATACCTTTCTACCATCACCAACATTTCTTATTTGCCCTTAAATTAAGGGCAACATTGGAATTTTAATTTTTTTTAACTGCTGTAGTGTCTCTAGTGTTCTGCAGCCCGTGGGCATCAGCATTTGAGGCTTGTCGACCCAACTGGAGAGTGTCGAAACAAGCCGAAGTCGTTTTGGGCAAATTGGACGCAAAACGGACTCAGTGTGATACGAGAGTAGAGTTTTGACATTGGAATCTGTCAAGTGTAAGATTTCAGTATTAAGTACCGGTACCAGGGAGAGGAGTACCGATACCCCAGTGGAATTCCAGAACTGAAACTTTCGGGTTGCGCCAATCTGATGCCGAGTACCGGTACTGAATCGGGTTAGTACCGGTACGCTGTGTGCGAGCTTGCGGATTGAGAGGCCCAGTATCGGTAACCAAATTTGGTACCGATATTCCAGCTAGATTTTTGAGTTGGTGAGGGGCGTTTTAGTCATTTGAGGCATCGTTAATCCCAACCTTCCCAACCTTATCCCACTTCTTTATATATGTATAGAGAGTCAGAGAAGGAATTTTTGGTTGCTACTCTCTCTATCTCTCTAGTAGTGGGCGTCGCTCGTGGTGGAGTCGCGGCTCGAGCTCGGGTGGATTTTGAAGTTGCGCCGGAGAACCGTTCGAGCGCGTGGGCGTCGCCGTTATGCTGTTGGAGGCCTGGCGAGCACGTTGTTTCCTCTCCTTTCGACTTCTCGCCATAGTTGGACGAGCTTGTTGAGGTGGATTAATGTTTACCAAAATCGTCGGAATTCCTCCTAAGTTCTAGCATCGTCGACATGTTTCATTGGTTTTATTTTTCTGACTAGTACTCGAATTCATGGATTAGTCCATAAAATCTAAATTTGGAGTTAAGTTAGAAATTATATTCATGTTGGACTTAGAATTGACTTAGGAGAAAACTATTAAATCTAAACTGTCATTTTCTGAAAAGTTACCAGATTTAGCTTTAGAAACTGTGGTTCTTTTGTATCGCCGCTTTTAGTACGTGGTGGATATCCAGATTAGTGTAGGGTAAGTTTACGCTCGTGCTGGGATGCCGAGTTTATTTTACAGTAGGGTATAGATTGTTTCAGACTGTCGGGTGCCGTCGCGGTTGACGGCGGGCCCAAATTTCTGTATTTTGCATCAGATTGTGCCAAGGGCACATGAGCTTTGGTGGTTAGACCAATTAGACCCATTTGCATTGATTACAGACTGTGAGAGTCTGATTGAGCTCGGTAGAGACACGCTTGCATACTCGGTTGGGTCGCGCCCACGAGTGCCGCTCCGAAGTTTGGCTTTTTTGCTTTACATTGATGTCGTTGTTGTCCAGTTTTGACTTGCTCTCCACCGGCAGCCCTCGGGGTGGTGCTCGGTGTAGTTTCGACATACGGGACGGGTGTATTCACAGTCCCTAGTGAGATTAGGTCAGAGATCGCATTTCTTTTATTTACAGATAGCTAGTGTTGGTTAGCGATAGTATAGTAGCATATATCAGTGGGGTTTCCAACTTTCGTTACTATCTCTTGCACACTTTTCTATAGACTTAGTGGGTGAACCGTTGAGGTCGGTGACGGTACCTACTGAGGACTACTCTATTTTGCTGTAGTTCTCATACCCAGTTATTGATATCTTTTTGTAGAGCCTTCTTCTACGGTTGCTACTGTCGCTGATTCAGACCGTGGAAAGGGAGTTGCGAGCTAAATCCCTATCCGTCTCGTTGTCGTGCTAGAGGAGTACCTTCCACAGGTAGTTTTGGGCTTTCTTTGTACATTCTGTGATGTTGTCGAGGTACTCGCTGGAGAGAGTTGTGTTGTAGACTTTTTGTATGTATAAGAACCCCTCGAGGTTTTTATTTATATGGTTACTTTCAGTTTAGCAGCTCTTTACCTTGTGGTTGTAGCTTGGTTTTGATTACAGGTACAGCTATCGCTTCGTATACAAAAAAATTTTCTATGTATACGACGGGTCTGTTGGCATCCCGAAAAACTGTGGTAATTTGGAGCGTGACAACTGCGGTATATATTTAACTCATGTTTAATCTAACTTAACTTAATGGATGATAATTGTAGGGATATTTTAGAATAACAGAAGAGCATATGAGGGGTGGAAAGAAAAAAAAAAAGTAGGTATAAATGAGATATTTCCGAAGTTTTGAGGGGTATATAGAATTTTTAACTCTTTACAAATGAAGCCGAGAGTGGTAGTCACAAGACAATTCCAAAGCAAGTATAAAAAATAACCCTATTAACGGNCACTCTGCCTTTGCACTCTCAGACCTGCTGCGGCTGCTCGCGGTGGCGGTGCTATCATCGTTTTCCTTAGCGGCGACGGGGTCGTTCTCGATCTCGAAGCTCGAGATCGTGAAGCAGATCTGGCCCAATCTCTCGGAGATCCAGCGCGTGTAGTCGTCGCCGGAGTTTAGCCGGAAGGTTTTGGAGAGGTGGAATCCTAGGGCCTGGATTCGGATTTGATCTCTCAACCATCAAGAATGCTATCGTGGCGAAGGTGGATGAGTTTAGTGAAGTAATCGATCTCGTAAGGGAGAGGCGAGATTGGGAGAGGAGGAGGAGGAGAATGCTTCAGTGGAAGAGGAGGAGGGCGAGGAGTGGGATCTGATTCGGAAGCTTGAGGAAGGAGGCAGAGGCGGTTGCTTTTAACATATCAAGAGGAGACGAACAATCCGAAAATAAAGGGGTACAAGTTAGTAGTCGAAGAAGGACCCGAAGCGTCCGGTAGGAAGCACCCGTTCGTAGCATCCCGTAGGAAGTCCCACTTGCAAGGTTGAGGAGAGGGACCAATTTATATGAAAGCACTGCCACGTAGGTCTCAATAATCCTAAAATTAAGCTAAGTATGCCAGGTGTATTCAATTACGAGGATTAATAATAGTTATTAATAGATACTTTTTTCTTAAAAATCGTTCTTTTATTTTATACAAAAAGAGTAAAATTAAAATAACAAAATTGTCTCTCAAATAGTGCAATACAAATTTAAAATCATGCAGCACCAAAACAAATTTGCACAAATTCTAACATTTTAAAGTTAGAATGTTAACGTTTTAACATTTTAATTAGAAAAATTAAAATAATTTGCATTTTTTAAGATTTAAAAATTTTAACATTTTAAATTTTATTAAAATATCAAATTATTGAACCTTTGATAAAATTTTGCACTATTAGAATCTACAGAGTATATTGCACAATTTCAATATATGTTGCACGCTTTAGTTTAAAATATCTACAGGACCAGCATTAAATGGATATTATTTTTCTTAAAAAAGACACCTAATAAATCATAATTGCACACATAAAAAATTCTTAGCTAACACAAACATAAAAAATAAATATAATAAGTAAAGAAGAATAGCGTAATGCATTTTAAATTGTGTCGCATACTTTCTAATCTTTTAATATTTTCTAAAATACGTCAAAAAAATTTTTCCAAATATTGTGGTATTGTCTCTAATAAAAATTTTAAATTCTTATTAGGTAATGCAGCATATTTTTCAAACAGTAAAATATAATTTATGTTTAAAATTAGTTATAAAAAAAATCAAAATATTGCAGCTTTCACCTAATATTGCACCATTAGTGAGTATGTTGCATTCAGTGTATGTTGCACAAATTGAAAATGGTATTGCACAATTTGGCATTTAAAATCTCAACAAAATATAGAAGTAAATACATATTATACAATACAACTAACAACCTATAATTATTATCTATTCCTCTTGAAAAACAAAAATCTTAAACTAAAATAAAAAAATATATATAATATGAAAAGAAGAATGAATAGTGCAAATACAGTCGAAAATAGTAAAATATACTCTCAAATCTTGCAATTTTTGATTTTTTTTCATCAAATAGTGCAGCTTTCTACATGTGAAGGTCTCAATCAGCATACTCTACCAATCTTTATAGGAAAAAAAGGGCATTTTGGTCGTATCAAAATATTTTTTTGGATTTGAATCTGTAAAAATAAAAAAAAAAAGTGGCCTATTTCTATACAAATACAAAATTAATAAGTTATTTATAGAAAAAAAGGGGCTTTTTTTGGCTTAAGGAGGGGAGATTTTATTATGAAAGTTTAACTCGGAATGAAGCCATACTGAAACTTCCGAAGGTCAAAGCATTTTTTAATTTTTAAGGTTTTCAAATTATCTAATATTTTTACTATTAGATTTTTAAAAAATTCTTATCAAATATACTAATTATTTATTTATAAACTTTTGAATAATTTTAATTATATTTATAAATTATATAAAATATAAAAAAAATATATATATAGGTGTAAGATGCAACAAAAAAAAAAAGGTAAAGTTTAGATTGCGTTTTAGGCATGGCCCATATGGGTTGTACCGTACCCGGCCACCGGCCAGCAATGCTTGGTCCTGCACAACCAAGAGATGCAAGTAGGGATGTAAAACGAGCCGGATAGCCCGTAGATCGCCGGGTTTGGCACCACCTCACGCCTTGGGCCTTAGGGTCTGAGCTCCTAGTACCTCTCCTCCCATGGTCTGCTAATGCAGACCTTAGGAGGAGTCAGTTTTGGTCCATTGGATCAAAACCACTCCCAATTCATCTTAAATGCACCAAACCCCTATCAATTTATTTTTCTTTCTAAACAAAATTTACAAACTTTTTTAAAAACTTTAAATATTTGTTATTTATGATTATTTTTATAAAATTTAAATTTTTTGATTAAAATATCAATTTAAATAGAAATAATTTAATTTTTCACGCTTGAAAATTATATATTTTTAAAAAAATAAAAATGAAAAAAAAAACTCGGAGTACCGCTAGGTCCGGCAAGGCACCGCCCGTGCCTTTCAGGCCAGAGGGCTATGCTAGGCCGCGGCCTGGTACGGCCCAGCCCAATTTTGAAGCTGGGCCAAACCGGGCCAGCCCTAGCCCGTTTTGGCCCGACCCGGCCCACATTGCACCCTTGAGACCGGACCATGGGCTGGCTAAGTTAATTATGAGCCCAAAAAATAATACAAATATGCAATTGTTTCGGGTTCTTTTTTTTCTTTTTTTCTTTTTTTTCAAATTTTACTTTTTTTTTTAATATTAAATCACTATACAAATTACAAATTGATGACGCGTGAAATACATTGGCTGCACATGCATTTTTTTTGTTGGAGGGATATATTTGTGATGGTAAAATTAATATTTCACTTATCTACTATTAAAATATAAATAGTTCTCTAACAGTAACAAACTAGAGGGACATATTTGAAAATATTAGAATATTTGTAGGAACAACATATAAAAGTTGAGCTTTGTAAAGATATATTTGTAATTTACTATGTTTGCAATTAACTCTTTCTTTTAATACTTAAACTTATACTTATTCCTGCAATAGCTAGTTTTTGCTAATACCTGAACCAAACGGAGCCTTAAGGGTCATACGTGCACCTTTATAATGAATTAATTAGGAATCTACTGGAATTTGAGAAGATTCCTGAAACAAATTATAACCGGAGATCCACAAATTTCTGGCTAAACCAAAACAAAATGCAAACAAATTGCTTGTCATCTAAGCGCTTTCATTGGATTGGGTCACTCAAACTCAGCTCTATATTTACGAGCGAAAAAAATAAAGGGTATAAAATTGCACCACACTAGTCACTAAACTTTTTGATACGTTTATTTTAGTTCTCAATCATTTTAGTCCGACATTTAAGATCACTCTAAACACTGCAAAGTGATTTTTGTTTTTGATCCTTATCCTTGTTTACATTTGTACACCAAACATTCATTAGTTTTGGATTGTGGATCCTATATTTCAATCATGCAATCTATTATATTTCAATCTTTTAAACTTGATATTCGTGACATGGAACCTTTTACAATGTTCTATTTTAGTCCATAAATTTTTCACAAGGTTTCATTAATTTTCAGACCTGCAATACTAGATTACCTTATTAAATTCAGTAATATACCCTTCATTCATTTCATACTTTGAATTTAAAGGCTAATTTCAGAAATAGAAAAAATTATAATTAACTTAAACGATGTACGGTATATGAGATAGGATAAAAGATGAATAAAGTATATACAATTTATAATTATGCAGGTGCAGGGGTTTTAAATAGTATTTTGCCCTCTATAAATAAATAGTATGAGCGATAATTTACTTTCTAGGATTAATTGCATACAACTTCCTGTAAACAAATCTAATAGTAGATATATCTTTATAAAGTTCGACTTTTTATATTTATTCCTATAAAAGTTCTAACGTTTTTAAATATACCCTAGCTGCTAGCTAGGATCTGTTATAAAAATATAGTTAACTATAGATAAAATATTAAACCCTGATTAGTAAAATACTAGAGTAAATTTTTACCCTCTTATATTATTTGTTATGGTAGAAAGAAAGAATACGATTGTTGAGAATTTTTTGGAGGATATTTTAGAAGTGACATTTTGTGATGATAAAAACGTCATTTCTTTATCTTTTGTTAAAAAATAAACTGTGCTCTAATTAATAGTAAAAACTAGAAGGACAAATATAAATATTATTGGACTTTATTAGAAAAAAATATGAAAAGTTTAACTTTGTAGGATTATATTTGCTATTCGATATATTTACAGAGAGTTGTATGAAATTATTTGTACTTTCTTGTAGTAACTATACACAAAAACTAAAATAAAACAACTTGAAAGCTTTAGAGTCTCAACGGCCAACTTTAATTAAGTTTAAGGATCAGAATGAAACCTAGACGAAAGTTCTGGGAATAAGGGTGCAATTTGCGGCCCATGCATACATCGTGCATGCATCGATCCTCTTTTTCTAAGGTATAAATTATGTCGAGCAATGCTGCATATACACATCAGATGTGGCGTATATCCTACAGTTCATCCATCCAATGAATGGGGTGTTAACTTGTACATTTCTGATGGGGTGTACAAATAGTATTTTTCCAATTGTGCCCCAAGTCCCGAAAATTTTGGCCAGGTTATCTCCCTGATCTATTAAGATCAACATTGAAAGGACCAGCGTACACCCAGTGCATCTACACATTAATGCACCACACATTTACCAACCTTGATCATCTAATGTTGTAACAAAGGTACAATTTAATCATTTGATCATTTATTGAGTTGCCGCAGGCTCTTATCTACTAAACAATTGAACTATTAGATTAAAAGTTATGAGATCAATAAAGAAGATTGATGAATTTGTATGTACTGTGTAGACAAGCAATAACGATTTTCTCCTTAAATATAAGGTTTATATATAGTGAAGTACTCGTAAAATTTTGGAATCTCAAATGTTGAACTTATCGGGAACTAGAATAAATTTTTATACACAAGATAAAATTTGAGTGTCAAAAAGATCTTTCTATATTGCGTGTGGGCTTGTATGCTTTATGATTTTCTAGTCAGTTAACGAATGCTAGTCACTTTAAATTGTTAAAACATTAAACCTAAATCTGTTGAATCAGAGTGAAGTAAACATCTGAGACATTTACACGGTCGAGTGTCCAGAAAATGCGCGCTGCATGCAGGTTCTGGAGCTCAACATTGGTATTCCGTAACTTAATTGGGGTAAGTTCCGAAACCCTAGATGACATTACATATATAGAAACCAAAATGATGTGTTGATGGTCTGACTCTGGTTCGACCTAATCTCGTGGATTAAGACTTGATTGGACCAGGAACATCTTCTAGTGGTTTTTTAAGCAGAGATGAACAACTAGAAGTGAATTGGGAGGCTCACATGAACGGTGGTGATCTATTGCTACTAGATTGGGGTTTGTTGTAATCCATATTTTGAGTTTTAGGGCTTTATTATAAAACTCCTAGTTGACAGTGAAAATGTGAGATAGTCCTTAGAGAGAGATTTCTTATATCTAATATGCTCCTTATACTTTGTGTCATGAAATAATCGAAGAATGTATTGAAAAAGTCTTGTCAATGGGCATAGATTGACACACAATTGGTCGAACCATATAATTTTTTTTTTTTAGGAGCGATTTCATAGATATCGCTCTCAAAGCCTAAATTATCATATATATGCCCCTATAAAGTTTAAAATATTACATACGGCCCCCAAAACATAAAAAATTATCATCAATATTCTTACCGGTAGTTGACATTATCTTTACCGTAGTATAAAGGATTAATGATGGGTTAACTTTTAAAATGACGAGCTTGCCCTCAGCCTCCTCATAAGTAAAAATGTACGGAGACCCTCTCAACTATATGCCGTTTTGAAATGGGTCTCTCAACTTTTATTTTTTTAATTGACATCCCATTAACTTTTAATTTTTTACAAAATTAATAACTAATTTTAGCGTATGAAAATGAGAATTTTATTAAATTTATTGGTGATTTCACCAAATCTAGTGGCACCATTTATAATTTTTTAGCAAATAAATAATTATGTATAAAATTTAAATAAAAAAAAAGTTGAAAATTTTTTAAACTTATCTTTTTTTAAACTTTAAAGCTTAATAACTTTTTTTAACCAAAATCATTCTCAATTTGCATCGACAACAAAAACACATTGGTTGTTTTAACCAAAATTGGCCCGAATCTTCTTTCTCTAACCAAATGTCGGTGCAAAAAAAGAAGATTCGGGCCAATTTGCATTAAAAATTACATGTATAGTTAAAACAACCAATGTCGATGCAAATAACTTTTTTTTAACCAAAATCATTCTCAACTAAACTCTTCTTCTTTTTTTTTTTCCATCGTCACCAAAAGACATGTATACTTATATGATTTATTTTTGATTAAATAGGAAAAATTTTAAATCAGTCATTTATTTCAAAATTATTATTATTGATTAGGAATATGAATGGATATAAAAACTCATAATGTTATCTGAACTTGACTTTAAATGGGGTAAGTTTAATCGATGCTAAATATAGACGATTTCAGTCATAGTTATGAAAAATAAAAATCCAATGGATTTAGATTCGATTATGGCTTTGGTCAATACGCAAATTGAACCTGAGCTGAAATTCAAGGCGAAAAACAAACGAAAATCATATAAAAATACATACTATATATAATACAATTTTATATATTTTTTTAATAATTAATATGTATTAATATTTTAATTTTATATTCAGTATGTTAAATAGTTAAATTTAGGTTTACAAAAATTGTATTGAAACATTATTAGTATTCCAACTATTGATAAAATATAAAGGGTAAAAATAGTATTTTGAAACTTTAGCTCCATTTCAGACAGACCTTTACCGGTGGAGGACATATATGATAATTTTGACATAATGGAGGGTATTCGTGATATTGTCAAATTTAGAAAGGTATTGATGAAATTAATAAACTCTAGAAGGGCATTTATGAAATCATTCCAAATGTTTATGTTATTGTTCTCTCCTCGCTTTGATATTCTCGTGCTTATTTTATCGATTATTCTTTTCAAGTTTTCTATACATAAGATCTGATTTTCCATTGCGCTCATGCTGAGAGAGTTTGAGGTGGGCTCAGTTACCTCTCTACCAGTTCCTTCAAAATCAATTACAGAAAAGTTTAGATCGAAAATATAAAATTTTGAAAATGCATGCAGCAATTTGTAAATAGACGAAAGTTTTTTTTTTTTGTTTTAATGGCGGGGGGAGGGGTTTGTTCTGATGTATTAACTTTAAAAATACAATACCACGGTTCTCAAGTACAGTTTAAGCTTTTTGCGAAAAAGATTGTTTCACATTCTCTTAAATATATCGTTTTAGATTAGAGCGGGGTGGTTTTGAGTTCAAATTTTACCCTGCTCCTAGTTTCTTCTAATTTTCTCCTATTTAGTTTCTACCATTTAGTGTTGAATATAAAATCTAAATATATTAGATAAATTAATTTTTTTTGAAAAGATATGGTCGTTTCGCATTCTTTTATTGAGGGACTGCAGCTAGTAATATGAGATCTACATTTTCCCTTTGGACAGCTATAACGCATTCTATTAATTACAGGTAACTTCGGGGACTAGTTGTGCAATTTTCCCTCTGTGAGCACAACTATAACATTGTTTTTATGTTCTCTTAAAATTACTATTTCCTCTTTGAGGATCAATATTAAATCTGCTCTACCTATCTCTCAAAAAAAAATAAAAATAAAAATAAAAATAAATCTGCTCTTAAAATTTTTATATATGTTGATCTTTTGCAAAGCCCATTGGAGAAGGGGATCGAGTAAATCAAGTAGAACTAATTAAGTAAAGTATACGTCATACTAATTGACAATTTGAGTTTTCACGTTGAAATATCCTCCTCTTTTACGTTGAATTCGACAAAAATCGATTTTTAAATGAATTCACAAATGTTGGCTAAATTTTGACAATTTGTTGATGGAGAAGTGGTATAGCTTCGTATAATCATTGTCGCACTATCAATCACAATATTTTCACATTAATAATGTAACAATAATTTGTCAATATTTAACCAACTAAATTAGATTATATGATTTGATTACAATACATAATTTCAGAAATGGTATAGCAAAAATTTTAATAAAATAAAGTTTGAGAACTAAAATGCCATACAACGCCTCAAGTGTTCTCGTAATATAGGAAGCTATACGGTTTAGGATATGTTTGGTTCATATTAATTTGGAACGAAAAAGGAAAATGAAACAGAATTGCATTAGAATAGGAAAGGAAATAAGTAATCTTCAAAAATATTTGATTTATTATTGGAATAGAGATCGAAATGAATAATTAGGGCACCTAAGATTCCGTGAGAGAGTTTTTGTTGAGGGAGAGGATGCTTGCGAAAGAGCATTTTGAATAGTTTACTCTAAAACGGTCTAATTCAAAATTCAAAACAGGATTAGGTTATAAATGTATTGGGTAATTTTCCTTCTAAAATGGAATAAGAATCGGAATTCGATTCCTACAAAATAAATAACAACTACAAAAATCAGTAAATTTTATTCTGATTCCGAAGTCTGAGATATATATATAGAGGAACCGAAGAAGCTCTTTAAATTTTTGTTCACCCATTGATGTCAAACCCAGATAGTAATTAATTAATTAATTACCTAATTATTTTGTGGAGGATTGAACGTGACATGAAACAGGAAATGCCACGAAGTTAATAGAGACATGATCGAGAGGGATTTATTATAAACTAATTTGTTCCATCACTCGGCCAAGTTCATGATCCGTGTGAAACAATGATCTATTTTTCAGGTGGCTAGCTAGGTACTTTTAATATTTTAATATTAATTTACGTGTAGTACTCTTCGTGACTCTCCGTTTCGATGATCTTTTGATAGGCTAAATACATAAATTTGAATTAAACAAAGAAAATTAGAAGAAACATACAAGAAATCCAGTGTGCTTCGAATCAAAGATCTCTCTGTTGGGTACCGGATGGATCGTCCGTCATGTGCTACCAACAAAGATGCACGAAAAATAGAGAAAATACCAAACGAACGGTAAAAGAAATAAATCCAGAAAGAAGAAATCAAGATTTACGTGGTTCGGCAATTGCCTACGTCCACGGGGAGAGCGAGAGAGATGTATTCCACTATATGAAGAAATAGAAATACAAGCTTACACCTTATGTCTTCTCCGGATAAAAAAATCAAGAATCTTATGGTGAATTCCACATTTCTTGTTCCAACGAAAACTCCAAGAAAATACCGAAAAAGCTTTTCGTAAAACCGAGAAGACCAAATTAGAGAAGTATAGAAACTCTAACCAAATTCCTTTATGCCGTTGCTTCGAAGAATCCGAACCGCTCAGGCAATTGGTTGAGAACCGTCGCTCCGCCGCCAACTTAAATCCGTCGCATGCGTGCTACCGCGCCTTCTTTTAACCGTACGGACGGGACATCTTAATTAATTAGCTATGCACAGAGATGCTAATTAGTTTGCCTCTATACCCCCTCAAGAATCGTACATGCCCTCAATAGAACCGGCCACTTAATTATGCGGCTAATTAATTTTGGCCTCTATACCTCTCTACACGAGCCGTACATGCATATGCATGTATATATAGAGAATGATTTGGCTCAATCCTACTCTAATTCAATTTGATTATTGAATATAGAGTATTATATGGAAACCAATCCTAGTCCATCTAGGATTCCAATTTAAATTAGGATCCACCAAAATAAATCCTTATGAGATTTTTTTTATTTTTTCATAAATCCGGTGTATGAACCAAACCAAAAAAGAAGGCATATCTTTAACACTCTCTATATATATATATATTACTTTGATATTGTGTAAAATAATACTTTTAATTATTTAGAAATTTAAACTGTCATGGAGCGGAGCTTCCATATTTTATTTCAAAATTAAGTGTCATCTCCATTATATTATTATAATAATTTATTATTTTTTGAATACCACCAGGTAGAATCCTGAGTGGTGATATATTAGCTAGATTTAATAAAACGACGCAAAAGTATATGTAGGGATGGTGCACTGTAGACCAAAGATATATTAGAGACAATAATGATAATAATATATACGACTACTATATATGTACGTAGTGCATAACGCTTGAAAAAGCAAATTGAGAGAGAGATGATATATTCACACATAAAAAGGCCATATATTTTATTCCAGGAAATATTAGAGACTAATAACATACACGCCCGATCGAGAACAAAGACGAGCAAATCACATTATTAGCCATGCATTAATTATTGAACTACGTACACAAGACAACACATGTACGTACACATCACACAATGCGTTCAGGGAACTTTTATGTATATATAAATACCCTTCGAATATATAATAACTAAATGATTAATTAGTTCCCGAACTTGGATTTGATGAGGTCGATGATCTGGTTGTTCACCTGGAAGGTCTTGTAGATTTTAATCATAATTAGATTTTCGCTGTGGTATTTGTTCCAACAAAACTCAAAATTTTGAGTTTTTCACCAATACTAAGCACCTCGTCGGGGATCGGGGGCTTTGATCCGAACAGCACCACCGACGAGTCCACCGTCCCCGGCAACTGGCTATTGAACGCGGTGGTCTCCGGCGCCTTCCCCTTGCCGACGTTGAGCTCGAAGTGCATGAGCCCCCGCGGGATGATGAAGTTCATCCCCGCAACGATCACCTTGGAGTAGAACACCCCTGCGGACGACACGAACCCGACGAGCACCTCCCCCTCGACAACGAACACCAGCTCGGTCGCGCGGGGTGGACGTGCAGAGGGTTCACCCCACCGGGGGCCAAATCCACCCGGCTCATCGACAACCCAAGCGTGTTCAACCCCTGGAAGGTCAGCACGTTGGCCACGCTGACGTTCGACCCGAATATGTCGTAGGTGTTGGCCGCCACGGATAGTGCGGCGGAGAAGTCGTCAGAGACGACGGTGGTGTTCTGCTTGCATGGGAAGCCATTCACGACTACCGCGGAGCTCAAGTCCGCGACGCAGAAGTCCTGGAGGGGGTTGGGGTCGGTGGCAACGGAGGTCGGGGAGGAGATGAACAAGATAGTAAGGGAGAGGGAGAGGAGGAGAAGAGACTTAACTGCCATCGTAATTAGCTTAGTGTTGGTGTAAATATTCAAAAAATAGAGGTTAGCTACAAAATAATTTAAAAAATATCAACGAGTCGATCAAGCCGAGGCACGGATATCTCGCTCTCTTTAAGGAGATTCAAGCCCTCTGCGGTTGGCAAACCCTTTGCACCGATGCAGCAGAGCACCGACTTGTCCCCTCCAGAATACAACGGCTCGACCCTCGTCATGTGGCTTCACCAACTCTGCACAAGTAGATGAGCCCAAAGCTCCACCAAAAGAAACACCTTTCTTTAACCTTCTCTTTCTCACAAGTAGATAGAAATAGCTTTAGTTGTATATTGTTGTTATGCAAATGAATGAAAATGCACTCTATATATAGGCCTCACAAGCTATAGGTTACAAGAATTAAATGGCTTGGAGTTATGAAGTAACTTGCATTCCTCCATGAATGCAAGAGTATAGGTTATCGGAATGCAATATGAATGCATGTATAGATTATGTCATTTTCAATGCAAATATTATTTAATAATAAAATGTAACAACACTTAGTTTATGAATTGGATGGAGGATACTGATGAATATGCTGTGAGGAAGAGAGTGCAGTATGGTGCTGTATTTATAGTATGGTGAGTGTTACAGTTTCAAGTCTCATATCCGTTCAAATTAACATCTTTACACGACTGGGGTTAGGTAGAAGTTACTGTGGTGCTCGGATAAACAATTAATGGGTGGGAAATGACTGATTTAGAATCTATTCTAATGAAATCTAGTTTTAAATGTAAAACGAGTTACCTCTATGTATGATGTAAACATAGGTTACTTGTAGCCACATATATAGTACGTATTGAAGATCTCTTATTTGAAATTTGATAGATACTAGGATGCAAAGAAGATTATAAGAGTCGGCAAAAGAAAAATAGTGCCAATTGGTGCGCGGCTTGATATATACATGTGTTCAGGTTGCGTGGATGAATTAAAATATAATACGTGGTGCACCAAGAGCCGCTAAAAACGGAGACTTTCTTGGCGGGAACGGTTGAGAACGCGACGTGGAAATAATTTCCGTAACCAATAAAAGGTGTCTATAGCGTTTTCCCATGGACGACGCGATCGAGTTGCCCGATAACTGCAGGTTGACAGCAATACTATAAATAACGCTAAGACGCCTGAAATAAGAGTCTTTCTTCCCTGCGAATAAGAAAACCACTCTATTAATATCAGTAATTTCTCTATTTTCTAAGAATAGAATATTTTTATAATCCTTTATTAACTACATTTTAAGAACTTTTAATTTTAGGAGTAGAACAGCTTAGTCTCGATTAGAAATAGCTTAATCTCTGTAAATTTTGATCAGCTCCTGTCACAACCAACTTGCATGGCTCGAACAGAAGTAACTAATGAAGCATTGAAGCTTTAGAAAAAGATAAGGAAGCAAGAGTACGTGTAGGGTGCGTTATAGGCACAAGAGTGGATTTTAGTTCACCATATTCTATATATCCTACGAGAAAATGATCCATATATGTATTATGCATATATACGTTAGTTGCATCATGGGAAGCTGAATTTGTTAGCGGTTTCTTTTTATATATTAATTGTTAATGTATTAACGTACGTAATATATAATATTAATTTGATTAGTTCATGCATGTAATATCAAAGTGTCATATATAAATTTGCAACGCATTAATACTCTATATGTCATGCCCCGGATTACACATTTTCCGGGCGCGCCGACAAATCCGCCGTATACAAAAGAAATTTTTCCTGTATACGAAACGATTGCTGTACCTGTAAATCAAACACTACTACGAACAGTAGTAGAGAGCTGCTAGAGAAAACAGGAGATAAACAAACTGAGTTTCATATACATAGTCCAAATCTAAAATACAAAGCTACTCGCACTGGCGAGTTAAGTCCACTATGTACATAAACTCGAAACAAAACATCTACCTGCAGTAGGGTGCCTCTAACTCTGTCAGTCGGGTAGGGCTCTAACTCACGACGCCCTTGCCTCGATCCTGATCCGCGGAAGGCGCAGCAGCCGAAACCTGTGGCTCTGCAAAACAGGGGGTAACAACTGGGCGTGAGAACTACTGTAAAAACAAGTAGTCCTCAGTGGGTACCGCCAAAACAACATCGGTCCACCCACTAAATCTACAGAAGGGAACAAGAATAGTAGGAAAAGCAGGAAGTACACTCTACTGCTATCAATCACTACACTATCATGCTCTACACTAACCAACTGTAGGAAATGTCAAATCTGACCCAATCCAATCAGGACTGTAAGCATACCCGTCCCCGGGACAGTGAATACACACGTCCCTGCCCAGTTGCAACTATCAGACTCTATCCACACAACTGGTCCGTGGAGAGCAAGTCCAACTAGCATGAGCGACACCAACGCGAAAGCACAAAGCCTGACTCCGGAGTGGCACTCGTGGGCACTACCCAACCGAGTATGCAGCGTATCTCTGTCGAGCTCAATCAGGCTCCAACTAGCCAAGGTCAAGTGAACAGGATCAAAACAGGTCTACAAACCAAACCCACGTGCCCTCGGCACAATCTGTGACCAAAACAAGAATCTGAGTCCACCGCTAACCCGAACGGTACCCAACGACCCGAAACAGCCTATACTCTGCTGAAAAATAAGCTCGGCACCTCAGCACGAGCGTAAATGCCATCTAAACTATCCTAGGTATCCATCGCACTAATACTACAACGATACAATCGAATTTCGGCTCCTAGAGCTAAATTTGGTAGTTTAAGCATATGACGGGTCAAAAACGCGGCTTTTCTCCTAAGTCAAATTTCAAGTCCAACATGTATAATATAAACATTCATTTCAGCATGCTTTTATATTCATATTACGTCCAAAATGCTAATCGATGAATTAAAGCATGATATACAAAAATCGAACTATACACGTCGACTAAACATGCACTTAGGAGCGAAACCGATGATACACCCACCTCTAGTGCAATTCCTGGCAGCAAGATGGTCTCGGATCACAAGCAACACTGCTGGAAACACCTCCAAACCAGCAACAAAGCCCCTCAAGATCTGGATTTACAATTCACCCAAAAATCCAATAAAAACCATCAATTTACCAAAATTTCAGCACTTAAGCTTAATTATCTCAATTCCAATATCAAAACTCACATAATGAGCTCCAATTCGGGTGAGGACAGATCCAAATCCAGCAACTACTGAAGGGTGATCAAACTCAGGTCCAAAATCCCACTGCCAACAAAGATAGCATCAAGAAAAACTCGAAAATCCCATTTTCAGCTCAAAGCCAACAGCAGTCCAGAAAAACCTCAATTTGACCAAGCTAACCTCAACCAAAATCTGCAATTCAGGGCTTCGTGGATTGCTCTGGAAGTCTAGAATCCAGCAAACCAAGTTTCGTCGAAATCCGACCTTCCTACGTCGCGCACGAGCCAAAACACTGGAGGTCGCCGCTGAAGAACTGCAGAATCAGCACTCTCTCAAGCTGGATCAATGGAAGTTTGATGCAATTTGAGGCAAATCCGAGGGTAGAGATGCTAAAAGGGACTTCTCTGTGAAGAAGGGAGGAAAAGAGCAGCAAAGGGGCGTATTCCATCTATTTATAGAGAGTTAAAATGATCCAGAAAGTCTCAGGAACTCAAGCTGCTATCCAGTGTCCCTACAGAAACGGGCATTTCTGGCCGCCCGGAACTATGTTCTGGGCGACCAGAACATCCGGCCTGCACAAAACGGGCTCCTCGGACTCTCCGCCCGCGGTGTGCTGCGCCCGTAAATGGCTCCGGCGGAACTCACCTACCGCCTGCCACGCGTCGAAGCAAGCGATATTCACGATGTCGAATTTCCGAACCCACATCTGGGCGCCCGGAACATGGGATCCGAATTGGCTTCCAGTTTCAGTTAAATTCAACACTCAGTTCTGGGCGACCCTAACAATGTTCTGGGCGCCCGAATCTGGCAAAACTCCAGTTTTGCCTTTTTGAGTGCGCCGAGTCCAATTCTGCATCCAATTCGTGCAGAATTGACTCCGACTCAGTCCGACACTCTCCAGAGATGTCGACCAGTCACTAATACTGAAGCCAATCCTATCCAAAGGTCAAGAACACTACACTATACAAGTAAAATATTCTATTAAGAGGCCAAAAGGATTTCCCCTTTCATGAATGAGTTGAAATAATTTGGCAAAGACAACTTGACAATTTATGGCAAATGTTTTCAATACACTAAGGTCCCATTTAAATGTCGAAATAATTAAATTATACAAGAGTAACTTTTTCTACGAAAAATTTTTAGTATTTATTATAAACAAGGGATTTAAAATATTTATAGGTGAAATATATAAACAAGGGATTTAAAATATTTTTTTTCAAAAATTTTAATATTTATTATTTAATAGGATAATATATTTCACCTATAAATATTTGATCCCATTATTTTATCAATCAAATATACAAAATTTCTAAGTAAATAGGGTCTGAGTATTCCAGCTCAGCAAACAAATAAGAGGGAGAAATATTAAAATAAAAAATTTCAAATATAAACGATATTAAACTTGATGAATACTCGATTCATATCCCAACCCCGAGGTTCCAACGAAGCAGCAAGGCTAACACATAGCATGCGTATTCATTACATTCACGTGCGCCTCTGCGTAAAATTTTGCACCCTAGCTTGCTTTGGTTGGTGAATTAATTAAAACAACAACAATCATCAATCAATTCAAAGCCATTTCCAAACTTTATAACCTAGAAAAATATTTAAATCCATTATCCAAAAGAATAATTAAATTTTTTTTAGCATATCGCGATTTCATAGTCGCCGTTAATTAGTGTCTTGTTTATAAAAATATATTTTCATGCTCAAAGCGTATGGAGATGGTTACATATATAGAGGAGTTGGGTTAGAATACTCTTAATAATATTTATCTTTTTTTGCTATTAAATTTTTAGTATTGGGTTAATTTTTTGATCATTTCTAACCATTTGATTAAATATTATAATTCAGTGGGGATCACTAAATCCTAGGGGGACCACTCAACCGTAAGAGACTAATATTATCTTAACCTTATAATTTCTCATGCAAGGATTAAAAATCTGATAGCAAAAGGGACCAAATATTATCAATAGTATTCCAGCCAAACTCTATATATAGAGTTGAGCTGGAATACTATTAGTAGCAAACGGATTTCGTTGCCACTCATTTCTTTCAATGATGGAGCTTCCAAATTGACGATCGGTACCGTTGAACATGATTAATTTATACCCCTCGAAGTATCAAGGAACTAAATTTCCAAAGCATAGGAGATGTTCCTCATATATATATATATATATATATATATATATAGAGTTGGACTGGGCTACTATTAGTAGCAAAATTCCGTTGTTGCTACCAGTTTTTTAGCCTTTGGATCAACTCTTTTCATTATTTCTAACCATTGGATTAAATACTATAACCCAGTGGGGACCACTCAACCCTAGGGGGACCACTCAACTATAACCGACTAATATCATCCTGACCCTATAATTTTGCATCCAAGGGTTAAAAATTTGATAGCAAAAAATACGTTTTACTATGAATAGTATTCCAGTCTAATTCTATATATATATATATATATATATATATATATATATATNTATATATATATATATATATATATATATATATAGAGCGAGAGAGAGAGGGAGAGAGGGAGAGAGAGTAAGGCTACTAGACTCTTACAAGTATAGAACCCTTTGTACTCATAAGTTGTTTTTGATGATAGAGTTTCCGAATCGACAATCCACTACGTTAAATATGCTGTAGACACTACAACAAAAACGGTCTATAGCAACACTTTTAAATGTAGGTACATGTCAAAAAAGTGCTGCTAGCTAAAATTACCGACACTTTTAAAAAGTGTTGCTATATGTGGGGTCGCTAGGTATATAGTGACAGTTAAAGAGTGTCGCTATAACCTAAAAGAGTGCTGCTAATTTACCAACACTTATTTAAGCATTTAGCAACCGCTGAAACTCTATCTCGTTAGCTGCAGTTGCGGAGAAGGATGACAGTAAAAGCTTTTCGTCTAGAATTTCAGTGGATTGAGTGAAGAGAGAAGAAAAAATGGTAATTGATTTTTCTTTCTTTTTTTTTCTTTTCTGTTTGTAATCGGGCCAAATGGACTGGGTGTGGTGGGTTGAGTAGAGTAATCTTTTATTTTTGGTTGGATTGGGCTTTATATTTAGGCATTAGTAGATGTGTTTTTAAGTTTTAGTATAAATGGGACACTTACTCAAAAAGGTCCCAAACATGTGTCTCTATAACCTAATTCTGTTGTAGTGAGAGTATTTAAAACTTCTAAAAATTAAATTTCATAATTTTTTAAAATTATATTAAAATTCATCAAGCGGGCATAAAATAAAAAGTCAAAATCGAACGACGTCCTAAAAATAGTTGATCAGATCCTTCAATTTAAGATGAGAGTTATTGATCTTTTATTTAGACAATGAATAAAATTTTCTATAAAAAAATCAACCGATTTTGATTTCTTTTACATTGTTAAACTAGCAAATATTCCATACTGGCAGTTAAAAATTGTCAATTTTAAGATCTTTTGATCGTAAGGCAAATAATGTCAAAAAATTATAAAATTTGATTTTTAAATCGAGAGTTGCGTTAGAATACTATTGATAACAAAAGTTCCATTTTGCTATCAAGTTTTTAGCTTTTGGAATAATTCCTTTTATCATATCTAACCATTAGATTAAATATTATAACCCAGTGGGGACCACTCAACCCTAGGGGGACCACTACTCATAAGAGTATAGTAGCCCTACTCTATATATATATATATATATAGGCCGTGGCTACTATACTATTATGAGTATTGGAGTCCTCGTACTCATAAGTTGTTTTCGACGATGGAGCTTCCGAATCAACGATCTACTCCGTTAAATATGATCTAGAGTATTTGAAATTTCTAGAAAATAAATTTCGTAAATTTTCGAAATCATAATAAAGTCCATCAAGTGGGCATAAAATGAATGGTCAAAATCGAACGACGTTCTAAAAAAAGATGATCGGATCGTTCAATTCAAGATCGGAGTTATTGATCTTTACCTATGTAGTGAATAGAATTTTCTATCAAAAATTCAACAAATTCAGATTCTTTTACACCGTTAAACTAGCAAGTATCCCATACCGGCCGTTAAAAATTGTCAAATTTGTGACCTCTTAATCGTAAGGTAAATGATGTCGAAAAATTATAAAATTTGATTTCTAGAAGTTTTAAATGCTGTAAATAACGTTTAACTGTGTGGATCGTCGATTAGGAAGCTCTATCATCGAAAACAACTTATGAGTATGAGGGCGATCGCACTCATAAATAGTATAGTAGCCGACCCTATATATATATATATATATAGAGTCGGCTACTATCCTATTAATAGATTGGAGCCATTGTCTATCAAGTCGTTTTGATTGATCGGAACTTCAAATTGATAATCGGCACCTTGAAATTGATCTACACAATTAAAATGTTTAGAAACCAAATTTTGTATATTTAAAAATTATTATCAAGTTCATCTTAAAAGTTAAAAAATGAATGGTCATAAATGAATAACCTAAAATAAATGTTAGATTTTCTCAATTCATAACAGAATAGATATCAAACATTATTTAATTAGTATAAAGATTTTCTATCAAAAATTCAAGCAATTTGAAATTGCCTAAGCACCGGTTAAACAAGCAAACGGCTCATATAGGCCGTAAAAAATTGTCGATTTTACGACACTTTGATCACCATGTAAATAATTTTAAAATTTATGAAATTTTGTTTCTAGATATTTCAAATACTCTAAATCAACTTCAATGGTTCCGATCATCGATTCGGAATCTCGATCATAAAAAATAATTTGATAGGACAATTGCTCCTATCCTATTAATAGGATAGTAGCTCTAGCCTATATATATATATATTAGTGTAGAGACCCGCGCGATGGAGCGGGTAGATAATAGAAGCAAATTTTTAAAATTTTAATAAAATTTATATTTACAGCTTATAGGAAGCTATACCATATTAAGCACAGTCAATTTGCATGACTAAATTTAATTGTTAAAAAAATAAAATCATAGCTAGAAGCATATAAAATACATAAATAATAATTTAACGTATCTGGCTTAAGAAAATTTTGGGTGGGGTCTCAGGCTTTAGTCTCCACATCATACTTTTTAATCTACGAAACGAATTTTGCCCACAACAGTGTCTACTCAAAAAAATGGTCATAAGATGAAAATAAAACAAAAAACATCAATCTTAAAAAAACTAATACTTTTTTGGAGCGCTTCTCTTACTCATCCAAACCTTATACATTTTCTTAATCTTCAGCTGGTTGTTGCTTTCCGCGCCGAGTCACTTCTGGATTTCCATTGTAACCTATGAATAAACACCTCATCTGCATCACCAAACTGCGATATCTAAACCGACACAGCCTTGCCATCACATCAACTACAGAAATTCTAATTCTTAAACAATTTGATTTACTAAGAAGTTCCGGCGATTCTTGAGAAGCGAGCTCCCACACAACGTCCCCGCGAAGAGGAGGCTAGGATGCCTCTCTCCTTGGCCCAGTTGTGGGCGCGCGCGAGTCGCGCGAGGAGGCAGCCGAGGTGACGACGGTTCAAGGCGAGCGAGGGCTCCGGCGCAGACCGGCCGGCGCGAGCATTTATATGGGCCACGGCTGGACTTTACAGGACGATACTTCTTGAAAGAGATAACGTTCTTCGCATGTTCTTCTTCTTCATTATCCTCATAATCTTTGTTAACATAATGAGATAGAGAGAAGGAGATGAGTGTGAGGTGAGAGATTAGATGATAATCTTCCTTTTTGTATGGAAAATAACATGTCATGCAAAAAAAAGGGGGTGGGGGAACTAATAGTGGAGGGGAGTGGATTAATTAGAGTTACAAATTAAGCTCACTAATTGGTGGAATATGATGCATATAATTAAATGTGGAGAGATGAATGGTTGAGCATTTAGAAGTGGAGATGAAACGTAAATTAAAAAAAATGAGAGCTTGCCACGTCATAATTTTATATTGGGAATTCATATAAGAGTATATGACTATTTATTTACAAACTTTCCTATAATTTTAATCATATTTATAAAAAAAATATCTATTAACCTATATGAATCTCCAATGTTTATTGCCATGTGGTAAGTTCTCCTTCACCCTCGCTAGCATATGACCCTTCTTCTTCCTCTAGCATGTGACCCTNATATATATATATATATATATATATATATATGAAAGGGGATTTGGCCCGGAAAGTTTGACCACCCATAAGGACTCAAATTATAATGAGGTAGTAAAATTTCTAAAGGGCAAAGCAAATTTTTATTTTTTTAAATCTTTTAACTTGTCTGATTTTACTTTAGAATTTTCAAAAAAATTATTATAAAATCATAGGACTATTTATTTACAAACTTTCCTATAATTTTAATCATATTTATAAAAAAAATATCTATTAACCTATATGAATCTCCAATGTTTATTGCCATGTGGTAAGTTCTCCTTCACCCTCGCTAGCATATGACCCTTCTTCTTCCTCTAGCATGTGACCCTTCTTCTTCCTTTCACTAAACTTTCAATCTACATTTTAACGGTCCCATTAATCAAGCTTTTAATTAGTGTATTTAAATGGTCCCACTATATTTTCAATTAATGCAAACGATTCTACTATCAAACTTCTAATTAATATATTTAAATGGTTCCACTATCATCTTCAATCCTAACCTCTCTATCTCCAATTATTCATTATGGCTATTTTCCTTCCCTCTACCGGATTTTAAATTTTTTATTTTCAATTTATTCATCAATTCTTTATTTCTTATCTTTTGCAATACACCATCGCCTCCTTCCCTCGCTCCCTCCTTCTTTCTCACTAATGCACGGCCACTTCCCTTTCCGCCGCGAGCTTAATTTAGTGGATATACCAAATGGGATACATAAAAAAATATTTAATATTTTTTTATTATTAATTACTACGACGATTTCTATCCGCTGTAAAGTGCGGGCTCCTTTACTAGTAAAACATGAAATACCAAAAAAATATATTAAGTATACATATGCAAAAAAATATATGAAGTATACCCATGCTCGACCATGGGCCGACTGAGATTATTCCATGGGCTGGCTGACTGCGGCCCAACATAGACCCAGCACCCTTATCCGTTCCTATGCTCATGACGGATATGTTAATTCAATAGAGTAGCCCCAAAAATAATCACATATTGACTGGAAATCCAGCTGCCAGGCTACAAAGCTTTGTTAGTTAATTTGTGAATTATTTGCAAATTATTTATAAATGATTAAAAATTCGAATTAAACGGTCCGTTTACGAATTTTTTTCAAAGAAAATAAATTATTCGCAAAGTTTTTGGCCAGCTAAATAATTCACGAATTATTAAAAATCTGAATAAAAAATTTATAATTTTTATATTTAAATATAGATTATCTTATATTTTATATTATATTTTATATCGAATCTGTTTTAAGTCGAATTTTTCAACGAATTTAAAAATTAGAAAACGAATTTTATGCGTATTATACTCGTACCGAATTTTTGCCGAATCCGAATTAACTAACTATGCTACAAAGGGCTTTGTTATCACATTCGAAATTGAGAGATTTTAAGGATAGTTGGTTGATTGGCATGGAGAGATTGGATGTTAAATTGTGATATACAAACATGCAATTGTTCGGGGTTCTTTAATATTACATCACAATACAAATTAGGAATTGATGACATGTGAAATACATTGGTTGCACACGTACGCATTTTTTGTTGTAGATATGGGCTAACGAAACACTTGCATATTGTTCAATATAATTTTACCCTCTTATATATGAATCTACAGTGACTGTATGAGGGAATCTTAAAAAGAGTTCTTCTTCTAAAATCAAGTAGCCGCGTGGTTGCTATTCAAAATGACTATCCAAAAAAAAAGTTGGATGTTTGAACTTTCATTATTGCATTTCAAAAACAACAAAGTTTGAGCTACCAGTTTCTTGTGATATTATATAAATAGTACCGGAGGGGTCATAAATTAATTTACCTACTTTAGTTAATCTTAAGAATCAGTAGAATGAAACCCAGCTGAAGTTTTTGGAACTAGCGGTGCAATTTGCGCCCTGCGCATACATGATCTTCTTCTAGAGTAATTAAATTGTGTCGCTAGTACTCCTGAAACTTTTGCCCAGATTATTCTTGAAATATTAAGTTCGACACTGAAAAGATTAGCATACACTCAATGGATCTCTCTCTCTCTCTCTCTCTCTCTCTCTCTCTCTCTCTCTCTCTATATATATATATATATATATATATATATATATACATTTATGCACCACACGTTTACCAACCTTGATCATCCAATGTTATAACTACTTCAGTTTAATTATTTGATCATTTATTAAAAAAAGTGAACAACTGGATTAAAAATTATGAGATTAATAAAGAAGATTGATGGATTCGTATGTGCTGTGTAGACATTTAAGCAATAAAGTTTAATTTCCTCCTAAATATATATAAGGTTTATAGTGTAATCTAAAACTTCAAAATCTTTAAGGTCAAACTTAATGGGGACTAGAATAAAACCTCATTAGAAGTGTTGCAGATAGCTATATTTCTAGGTTTTCACAGTTTTGGCCACCCAGGAACGGAGCTATGTATAGACTGAGGGGGTCATCGCCCCCTAAACTTTTTATAATTTGCATAATAGTTCCTTACATATAAAAAATTTAAAGAACTCTTCCACTATTTCTCTTGCTCCAATTCCATACATAAGGTGAAGTTGAGATTCCAAAGAGAGAAGAGAGAGTGAATGTGAAGGTTTGGCAGTGAAACAAGTAGTGGAGAGGGAGAGGAAGGAGAAGATGAAGGAGAGACATGAGGGTGTTTTCTCTTGAGAACAAAGAGAAAAGTGAGGAGGAGAGAGATGGAGGTAAGGTACTTATAGATTGCAACAACACCCCCGAAAACTTGGCCTGAGTACATGTGAGTACTGATACTCAAACTTGGGTGTCGGTACTCTGTCACTTAGTACCGGTGCATTCCCAAGTTTCGCAAAATTTGAGAGTTCTCATAGCAAGAACAAGTCAAGAAGTACTGGTACTCCATTTCGGGTACCAATACGCGGCAACCAGCTTCAATACTTAGCCATAGTTCTACATAACTCAAACATTTATTTGCTGGGATCTCTATTTAGTACCGGCATCCCAAAACTTCAAGTATCGGTACTAAAGTAGAAATGGGCCGGCCAGCCTATAGTTTTGATTTCAAAACTTTATATTCGTGCCGTTTTCACGTAAGAATAGTTCTAACTCTCATCTAAAACTCTCCCAAAACATCACAAGTGACACTATAAATTATTTTACACTGAATCTAAGATATTTGTAAGGCTCGGTATACTGTACCAAGTCATCAGAAGAAGTGTTGAATAAAAAATATAAAAAATATTACGTAACTTAATTTTTTGAAAAGATATGGTTGTTTCACATTCTTTTATTGCATGATGGACTGCATGCAGCTAGCAATGTGATCGATCTACATTTTCCCTTTGGACAACTATGACGCATTAATTCTATTACAGTTAACTTCGCACAACTATAACATCGTTTTATGTTCGTTTAAAACTACCATTAGCTTTCTGAGGATCAATATTTAATTTTCTCTTGAAAATTTTAAGTTGATCAAGGCATAGTCCGTTGGAGAAGGGGAGGAAAGTAGAACTAATTAAGCAAATTAAGCTAGAATCTAATTGACTAATTGAGTTTTCAACTTGAAATATCCCCTCTTTTACGGTGAATTCGACAAAATCCATTTTAAATAAATTCACAAATGTACACGGCAACAAAAAGTTACTACAAATTTACTATGAGAATATTTTGATAGTTTTTATAGGGTAAATTACACTTTTGGTCCTCAAATTATGAAGTACGTGTGATACTTTGGTCTTAAACTTTCATTTATTGTAATTTTTAGCAAACTTTCTAAATTATTGCAATCAAGCCACATAGCCCAATTTAGTTTTCTAAATTTTGACAAATTGTTGATTTAAAGGTAATATACCGTGCATCTTAATTACTATCACATTACCAATCATAATACTTTCACATCACTAATATATCAATAACTTATCGATATTTAATTATCTAACTAAATTGGATTGTGGAATTTGATCATAACAATTCAGAAGATTCAAACTGCAAATTGAAACAAATTAAAGTTTGAAAATATATGTGTCACACGCCTCATAGTTTGAGGACCAAAGTACAATTTACCGTTTTTTATATTAATAAATATTTAGATGAGTAAACACTTACTAGGTCAAACTTTACAGGCTTAGCATTTTACGAATAGACACCGGCCGTCCTTAGAGAAAGTGGCAAAGGGCTTGGTGGTTGGTACCCGAGACCCAAGTTCGAATCCTAGTTGATTCACATTTACAGCTAAGTTTAATTCTAAATGAAATAAACGAAGCGGGTAGCGTGCTACCTATCTCTCTCTCAAAAAAAAAAAAGCATTTTACGAATAGACGAATAGTTGAGCACAAAGAATAGATGCCTGGCAATGAGGACATCATTTATTTGTTAATTAAATAGGCAACAAATACAATAAATGTCATATAGGTAACAAATACAAATTTTATTGTAGCAATTTGCTATTCAACTAATTAATAATTAGTTGATCCTGAAAATTTGGACTTCAAGAGATTGATCACACTCTGATCAACCTGGAAAGTCTTGGTGAGCACATCATTCGGGATCGCCGGCGTCGACCCGAACAGCGTGAACGGCGCCAACACGACGCCCGGCAGCTGGCTGTCGAACGCCGTGATCACCACCGCATTCCCCGTCCCGACGTTGAACTGGAAGTGAACCAGCCCCCTCGGGATCACGAAGCTCTCGCCGGCTTTCACAGTCTTGGAGTAGAACGCGTTGGCGGTGCTGACGAAGCCGACCAGCACCTCTCCTTGGAGGATGAATCCGAGCTCGGTGGCGCGCGGGTGGCTGTGGAGCGGGTTGATGCCGCCGGGGACCAAGTCGACCCGGTTCATGGAGAGGCCGAGCGTGTTGAGGCCGGGGAAGTTTGCGACGTTGGCCTGGGTGATGTTGGACCCGAACATGTTGTTGGTGTTACCCGGGGCGGACAGGCCTGAGAAGAAGAAGTCGTCGGAGACGACGGAGGATGTCGGCTTGCAGGGAAAGCCGTCGACGGTTATGTCGGTCGCCTGGAGGTTGGCGACGCAGAAGTCCTGCAGAGGGTCGGGATCAGCGCGGCAAGAGGAGATGATCAGGAATACGGTGGCGAAAAGGATAAGGAGCGATCTTGGTTTGGAATTGGAGTACTCCATTGTTTAACTGGGGAGATGTTCTGATGTTTTTGAGATGAGAGGATGCAGCAGAGCGATCTTTATATATATATACAGTGGTAACTAATTAAGATACATGCATGCATGGTGAAAGTGGTTTGAAGAGTTCAGAGGGTGCTCAAACAATTAACTTTCTTTTGCATTGACTATTCTCCTCATAATAATGACTAAGCAACATATAATGTATGAATATTTCAACAAAAATGGTATATATGTCTACAATAATGAAATATAATGACTCTGTGTTATTGTGTGGAATCAGTCCCGTACGTAGTTGTTGGAAATGGGAACAAAGTCTATTGTTCCCATGATTATCCATTTTGATCGGGCAAATTAATATTTAATTTGTGCTTAAACTGTACATGTCGTTAATTTTAGCATTTAATAACTTTTCCACTTAATTTGTAACTAATTTGGATCTATGATTTACTTTAATAAAAATATAGCTATGGAAATTACGACCGATACTCTAGGTAAGCAGGCAAAAATAAAACGCGGACCAAAAATCTGAAGTAGAAAAAATTATCAAATTGTCCGATTCAAATAAAATAGAAGATTAGATACATGAATTCAAGATGTTTAAAAAACCAGATAGTTTAATCAAAATATATACATGAATTCAAGATTTTAAAAAGATAATGTATACGTGGTTTTGATAGGCCCAACAAACGAATTTGTGTATAATGTAATAGACGAAAATATATCGCACAAAAAGAGGAAAAACTTTGACGGATGCTAGCGGTTTGGCGGCTTGTGTGGTTGGAGAGAAATATCATAATATTTCAAAATTTGGAAAACACTATTAGACCGTATTCTAAGCAAAATCCATAATTTAAGAGTATTTTGGAAAGATCACTGTAGTAGCTGAAGGCATGCAGTTTGTTTTTATTTTTTATTTTGGTTTTGATTTTTTGCTCTTTGTTTGCCGTTTGTTGCTTTTTTCCAGGGTCCTATTGTCGTACTTATGTAGCCTAATTCATTTTTTTTATTGAATGAAGCGGATGATACGTTATCTTTTTTTCAAAATAAAATGTACATGGCACAAAATGGCAAACATGGGACACATATTCATGACCTCTAATGGTGGGGGTTAGGGACCGACTCTGATACCATATTATTCAAAAAATCAATCTAATTAAAAATGACTCATAATCTCTTAATAAGTTTTATTTATTAGATCTAGCTTAATTTTATGAGTAAGTCGGCTCTTCCGCCGTGTAATGTGGTTTTGTGTTTCCACTGCAGAAGATTAATTAAAGCTAGATTTACGTAATAGGTAACAATGGTCAATGCTCCAATTCAAACATTGTTTTTAAAAAAATGTTGAATTTTCTCTACTGTTTGTCTCAATTAATTGAGATAAATATGTGGGCTACTTATGACAACTTTTTTTAGTACAAAGAATCAGTCGTTACCAATAAAGCAAACATTACCTAATTAAAAATTAGCAGTTTAGATTTTTGGAATAAGACTGATTCAAATTATCCTTCTTGAGATGAGATGCATCATTAATTACGACAACAGTTTGATTAATTCTTGTTGAATAAAATTAATTAAAAATTAGTAGTTTAGATTTTTGGAATAATTAGTTGTCTTATAGAAACTCTTGAGTTTGAATCTCACCATTTTTTTTTTGGTTCTAATCGATATATATTTATTCGTGATCATCCGTTTTTCGACAGCTTGAACGATGACAAGAAAATCAAGAGAAAAATCTATAAATTATCAAGAGTAAAAAAACCGATATCCTAAATTTACGCATTAATTTGCACTAATTTGAGGAATTGATTGATTACCTAAATTTAGGCATTAATATAGGCATTAATTTTAAAAATTTTAGTGTTTCTCAAATTTAGGCATTAATTATATTATAGAAATTTTAGAAATAGTTCTATTTGTAAATACGTTGAATTTAAATATTAAATATTGAATATTTAAAATTAAAAATTTAAATTTTAGTTAGATGAATTTAATTTGTATTACTATTTAAAAATTTTTGTAATGTTGATAAATATTTTAATTCAACATATTTAATATGTTTAAGAAACTTTTAAATTCCTATAGTTTAGGCATTAATTTTGTATCACTTATTTACAAAAATTTGAATGTAGATAAAAAAACAATAAATTAAATGTTTTTAATATGTTAAAAAGATTTTAGAATTTTCTACTTTAGACATTAATTTTATATCACTATTTAAATTTAACATATTTAATATGTTTAACAAAATTATGAATTCCTCTTGTTTATTTAGATATTAATTTTGTATTGCTAATTTTAAAAAATGAATGTGGGCAAATATTTAATTTCAACATATTTATTATATTTAAAAAAATTTAATAATTTTTCTAATTTAGATATTAATTCTTTATCACTATTTAAAAAANTAATTCAAATTTTTTCTTAGAATAGAATTGTATGGGAAAAATTAATTCAAATTTCAATAGTTAAAATTGATCTTTTAAAATTATAAGATCATGTTGTAATTTAAAATATAACTTGAAAGCAAAATAAATTTGAAGTTTTAGAACCTAAAAAGTATACAGAAACCCCCAATAAATCTAAATAGTATAGTGCAATTTAAACTTACAAATAAATAAATTTAGATTATATAATTTAAATTTTAAGCTTATAATAAATCTCCACCATAAAATTTTACTAGAGTAAACAAAATTAGAAATATAGATAAATTAAATAAATTTATATTGAACAAATCTAAGCTAGCTATTTGTATATTTTATCAATTTGATTAGTCTAATTAATTTGATTTATTAAATTGATTTTGATCTTACCTTTAAAATTTTTCAGTTTTTAGTCAATTTTTTAAATTTTAGTTCATTACGAATTGAATTTGTAAGGAAACAAAGAGAGACAAAAAGGAAACAAAGAGAAAATAAAGATTTTGATAATATAGTAAAGATAAAATTACTAAATTATTCATGTATTAAAAGAAAAAATACCCTTCTTTGAGATACCTAGTAATTGGTACCCCTCCCAAAGTGACATGCTATTGCATGTCACAATTTTATAAAAAAATAAAATTTGAGCCATTAAAAAGGAGTGAATGAAAGGTAGCGAAAAATAACAAGTATAGAAGCACTACTTATTAATAGTATCAAGTCAATGGTATTATTAGATTTTCGGCTATTGGATGAAAAAATGTGTGATTAGGATGATAGTGGTCTCCAAGGGTTGAGTGGGTAGTTCGCTGAATACCAATAATTAGACTTAAAAATTTTGGGCTAATGGTTTGAATCTAATAAGTTATTAATGCTAATAGTCCGTCATGTTACATTTGGTATCAAAGCTATGCTACTAGTGCGAGCCGAAAGAGTAGTGCGATGAGTCTAATATCACTTGATGATTTTGGACTATGTGTTTGTTTGGGTCAGCCGAGCATGTTAAAGCTATGTGTTGGGTCCAACGAGGACAAGCCTAACCGAGGAAAGGTGGACATATCACCCAAATATATCGTACATCAGTACTAATGTAGTCTCTCTGGGGTTAGCTATCGGACTGACTGCAGCATTAGTGGCTTGTCGATACATTTGTAGAGTATCGAAACGAGTCAGAGGCGTTTTGACGCGAAATAGACGCGAAAATAGACTCAGAGCTGTGAGAGTTGGAGTTCGAACACTGAAATTTGCAAAAGCAGGATTTCGAGTGTTGAGTATCGGTACGTGAGAGGTGTACCGGTACCCCACAGAGGGATTACTTGAGTTGTTGCTCTTGGGTTCGAGCAGATTGGCGTCGAGTACCGGTACCTATTGGTGAGTACCGGTACTAGGACCGGGTACCGGTACTTCATCGGGTTAGTACAGGTACACAGCGCGTGCGGGTTTGTTGGCTGAGTGCCGGGTACCGGTACCCAAGTTGAGTACCGGTACCCAGTCGGCAGATTTGAGTTGGTAAGGGGTCTTTTGGTCATTTTGTTGTGACGATATTTCCAACCGACCCCCCAACTTGTATATAGGTTCTGGGAGCTTGGAGAACATGGTTAACTTCTCCTCTTTTTCTCTCTCTAGCTTGTATACCCCGTTCATTGAGAAGGTGAGAGTCGACCTCATTTCGTTCCTCGGAGCTTTGGAAGGTTGCGCGGGCACCGTGGTTGATTCCGGTTGAGCTGTTGGAGGTCGAGCTAGCGCGGGGTTGCTTCTATCGACTTCTAGCCGGTGTTGGACAAGCGTTGGAAGTGGGTTAATGTTTTCCGAAATCGTCGGAATTCCTCCTAAGAGTGTCAGCATGTGTTTTCTTATATTGATTATCATGTTTAGTAGCTCGAATTCTTAGATTTGCATGTTTTATGAAATCTGAATTTGGAGCATCGTCTGATAATTTTAGATGAGTTTTATATGGTGAACTGGGATTTGACTTAGGAGAAAACAAGTTAAACATACACTGTTACTTTCGAATTGTTAACAGATTTAGCTTCAGGAGCTAATTTTATTATTGTATCACCGTTGTTAGTGCGTGGTGGATACTTAGATTAATGTAGGCCGAGGTTATGCTCGTACTGAGGAGCCGAGCTCATTTTTGTCACGCCCCGGGGTCCCCTTTTTGTTTGAAATACAGCGGAAAAGCGTTTGAATTTTTTTTTTTTTGAAAACCTGACCCCAGAGTATGCCAGATCCGCCACAAATACAGGAAATCCACTGTTCACACGGACAGAGTCTCCCCTGTACTTGCACGGCGTCACACGAGTACAAAAGTACAAACANAATATGTATTTTTGGATTTTCTCGAAATCCGTGCGTCAAACTCAAAATCCGTCAGTGCCATTAGTTCCAGAACAGCTGAACCGGTCGAAACGAGCTATTGGACCGCTAAGAACGGAGTCCGATACGCGCCAGAAGCCTACTCTACTCCATGGTTTCTCCGGAAAATCGGAGTTACTATTCACTTAAGTGAAAACTAATAATCGCGTAACTTCTCCGTTTTAGCTCATTTTCTCCTGAAACTTGACGAGTGCTTATGTAATTAGATTACACACATAAACATCGTCAACAGAGAGTTTAGTTGCACTGTAAAAAATCTCAGTCCTTACAATTTTACAGTGAAGTTTAAACTGTTCTGTGCTATCGAGTGCCGTCGGGGCTGACGAGGGCATGAGATGTTTACATCTTGCCTCAGATTGTGCCGAGGGCATGAGATGTTTACATCTTGCCTCAGATTGTGCCGAGGGCATGTAAACCTTGGTTGTTAGATTAGTTTGACCCATTTGTATTGACTATAGTCTGTGTGAGCCTGATTAAGCTTGACAGAGACATGCTTGCATACTCGGTTGGATCGCTCCCACGAGTGCCGCTTCGGAGTGAGGCTTTACTTGCATTGATATCACAGCAGTCCCGTTTGGGCAATTTCTTGGACCGGCTACCCTCGTGGGTGGTGTGCGGTGTAGTTTGGATACAAGCTGGACGGGCCAATCAACAGTCTCTTGAGATTGGGTCACAGTGTAGCTAGTGATGCATTTCTATGTCTACAGAGAGCATGGTTGGATGGCAGCAGTTCAGTAGCATATATCTGTAGAGTGACTTCTAGTTTACTTTACTATCCTTTGCACACCTTACTGTAAACTTAGTGGGTGTGTCGTTGGGGTCGGTGGTACCCACTGAGGACTACTCTGTTTTGCAGTAGTTCTCACACCCAATTGTTGCCACCTTTTTGTAGAGCCGTCCATTGCTGCTGCTGCTGTGGATTCTGACCGAGGCAAGGGAGTCGCGAGCTAGAGTCGCTCCTTTCCTGGTTTTTGTACTAGAGTCGCGATCTAGATCTTGCCATGTACATACTGTTATGGTTAGTCGTACTCGCTGGAGCGAGATTGTGCTGTTGGTTTTTGTATGTACAGTGGACCCTCTAATGTTTATATATATATATATATATATATATATATATATATATATATATATATATATATATATTATGTTCAAGTTTTAGCAGCTCTGTATTTCTTGTTGTAGCTCCTATCTGTTTGCAGGTATGGCTATCGTTTCGTATACACGAAAAATTTCTATGTATAAGGCGGGTCTGTTAGCGTACCCGAGAAAACGTAGTAATCGGCGTGACAACTAATAATTTGATTTAAGCATTTTGGATGAGTGATTGGAGTCCATGTCATGTCTGCTAAATACAAAAATATACATTAGTAGGCCTCCTTTAGCACATGTACATCTGGGTGGGAGACGTTATATAGCTCACAATCACCTTATCTTGATCAGATGTTGAATGAAAAATAACAAAAAAAAAGGGCAACACCGGAAAGCAGCAAATTAGATATCACATGCATCAACTAGATAAATTGAATAAGCAATGCTGTATAAGTGAATCATTTTGACCGACTCATCAGTTCGGCCAAGCCTACGCCCGCCTCATGTTTGGTCCCCACTCTTACAGGTGGTCCGTCAACTTCCAGGTTGTCTAACATATTTATATTAGCCGTCAGCCTCTAGAGGGAAACTCGAGGGGCCTGACCCCATTGAGTATCATATTTCATATGTCAAGCATAATTGGACTCATGTAGCCTATAGTAAAATGCGATGATCAAATAGATTATAACAGTACTGTCCAGTGCCCTCTAGCACTATAATCTCCTATTACACTGCCTAGTGTTGTCTAACTGCCCCTTGGCCTTTTCTTAGTTTTAGTATAATAGTACATAGACAGTATCCATAAGATAATCACAAATAATAGAAAAATAATGAGGCACCTACATGTATATAACTCATCTCACTAATAGTACAAAACTATAGGATCTCTTCAGCATGATCACAAAGATGTCTAGATAATGATATTCCCACAATAATACTAATAGATATTACAAGCATATCGATCATACAAGAAATAGACATAATGATTAGTTTACCTTTTTCGGCGACATGAAATCCACTTGGTGGTACTCCAAGAAAGGCAAGGAAACGACATGCTCGAACACCCTCTTCCTCAATAGTACCAAAGTTCCAACCAGAAAACCTCAAAATATCAACTATTAAATCATAACTGAAAACATATATAGAGTAAAATTCTAATTAATTCCCAATCAATACCATCAGCTCATCTTCTACTTACCTCCAATACTAACCAAAACTCTCATCCTCCTCACTGGGGATAAGGGTCACCCTTTAACCCCCCCTCCCTCCACCCATCCCCGAACCAAATGCTATGTAAAAGTTCCACCACTCAACAACATATGCCTCATAGGTCCTTAACAGAACATAAACAAGATGAACATTCATCTTCTGGACTCTCTCAATCTGAGTTCTTCCAAGCAAAGGAGAAAAAGAGGACAAAGAAAAGAAAGAGAGAAGCTCCACTCAACAACATATGCCTCCTAGGTCCTCAGCAGAACAAAAACAAGATGAACAGTCACCTTCTGCACTCCCTCAAGCTGAGTTCTTCCAAGCAAAGGAGAAAAAGTGGACGAAGAAAAGAAAGAGAGAAGCTCAAAGTAACCAACTAGGTGAGAAAGAAAGTCAGCTGGGCACAACCCTGGTCTATTTATAGACATGCAACATTTGTAGAAAAGGCCTTAGAATTTCAAAATCAGCTTCAATGCAAAAGATTCGAGATTCAGGCGCTTAGAACCCACTTTCGGGAGTTCAAAACTTCATAGCCGTAGGCTTTCAGGTGCGCGCACATTGCAATGGGCCACCCGATCAAACCTGTCGCAGATGCTTCCACACACTTTCAAGCGCCAAGACTATGCGCCCAAAAGTCCTGCTACAAGTCACCTGCTCACTGCTCGCCACTCAACTCAGCCTTATGTTTTTCGAATTGCTACAATAACTTTTGGGCATCTAAATCATAGCATGCATGAGCAGTGACTCCCTCATCAGGATCCACCTACGATACATCCAGGAGTTTGGAATCACCATCCGGATCCTCTGCTCCTTAGTTCGCCACTTACGGGCGCCCTAAACCACTCCCGAGCATCTAAAGAGGCTTAAAAAGCACAAATTAATCTTACTTTGATCTCCGGAGTCCATTCTCGCATCCATTTTCTACCAAAATGGCCTCTAACTCAGTCCGACACTCAATAGAAGTGCTAACCATCACCCATACTGTAACCTTACCTAACACTCCAATGAGTTAGTTGTATTAGTGGGCTGGTCTTTACAATGTGTGCAAAATAAAATTAATAAAAGTTAAATGGTCATTGCAACGATTGACATATATGATTATGCTTGCATTTTGTTTTCCTAATTGTTTCATTATTTGTGCAATTGTTTATTACTATTTTCTTCCAATTTGTTGAATGATTGGGATTGAATTTTTCAACTTATTTTGTTAGTGTGCTAAGTTGGATTCTTTTTGAATCAGCTTAGGCGCATAATTTTACGAGCACTTTTTTTTGTTCTTTTAGACATCGTTTGGTTCGGGTATAAGTAAGAACTAGTTATACCGGGGATAGGTACAAGAATGAATTTTCGTAGGAACAACGGTATTTTTTTTTGTTTGGATGAAAATGTGAGTGTAAGCTGGAACTAGAAAAATTATGTTTGGATGAAAATCTGAGTATAAGGTAGAATAGTTTGTAGTTATAGATAGAAAATAATAATTTTACCTCTATAATTGAATTTAACATTTTAAACTAATAATTTTAAATTAAAAATTTTAACTTTTAAATTTTAAAATTTGAAATTAAAATTAAAACTTATAATTTTCAAAATTTAAATTTTAAATATCAAATTTTAAATTTAAGATCAAATTTAAATTTGAAAGATATAAAATATAAAATTTTAAATTTTAAATCTAAAAAATTAAATTTAAAATTTAAAAATTACAAATATCAAATTTATAATTTAAACATTAAAATTTATAATTTAAAATTATAAATTTAAATTTTAAAAAACTAAATTATAAATTTTAGAAATTAAAATTAGAATTAAAATTAAAAATCTATCTCTCTCTCTCTCTCTCTCTCTCTCTTTCTACCACCCCTTGTTCCACCCCTTGGTTGGAACACTTGTTCAAGGCCCCCCTTGTACCAGGTTGGGGTGGAACAAATGTTCCACGCCCCTCCAAATTATGTTTGGGTACAAGAGGGGGGATAACCCCCTTATCCCCCTCTCTTGTACCCATTCCAAATAGGGTGTTAGGCTTCGTTGGTTTGGGTATTAGTAGGAACTAGTTATTCCATGGATAGATACAAATATGGATATTTGTAAGAACAAGAGTAATTTTTTGTTTGGATGACAATGTGAATATAAGTAAGAACAAGAGAAATAGTATTTGGATGGTTTTTGGAAATATGAGAAATAGTGGGTAGTTGAAATTTAAAATTTCCAAAATACCCCTCTTTCTTTTAATATGAAGTTGAACCAATTTTTAATTTTAAATTGTTTGTAATATGTATTAATTTGGGAATGTACTGGCAAATTTAAAAGTAAGGATTTAAATTTGAGAAATAGTGTTTGGGTGGTTCGGCACGAAGCGGCGGCGTGACAACCTCAGATCTAGGGTTCCGCACGAAAAAAGAACCTCAGATCTAGGGTAAAACCACGCCGCGAGGAAGAAGAAGGGAGGAGGCACGGAGAAGAAGACGAGGTTGCGCAGATTTCTCCTAAAATCTAGGGTTCGGCACCACGCGGCGATTTCTTCTCCTCGGATCTAGGGTTCGGCACCAAGCGCGAGAATTTCTCCACAGAGGCGGTGCCGTGCGCCCATCGGATCTAGGGTACGCCGCGAAGAAGGCACCTCTTTAGATCGCACAAGCCACGAGGAGGAAGAAGGGAGGAGGCACGAAGAAGGCGAAGAGAGGAAGAGGAACAGTGGTCATGAGTTATTGAGTGCGGGTTTTCAGGGATGGAGAAAAAGGCGAAGAGAGGAACAGTAGAGGGGAGCGCGGGGGTTTCCAGAGATGCCCCCGGTACAAGAGAGGGGGATAAGGATTGGAACAATATTGTTCCAATCTTGGGTCCTACCCAAAGCGGGTTATCCCTGGGATAACCCGCTAGGGTTCCCACCCTCATTAAATCTTGTTTGGGTACAAGATGAGGGATAAAAGCTTTATCCCCCATCTTGTACCCAATCCAAATGCAGCGTTAGAGGATGTTTTGATTAGGTACAAGAGGGGGATAAGAACTTATCCCCCCTTTTGTACCCAAACAATAATTTGGGTGGGTGGGAACAAGCTTGGTCCCACCTTTGTTAGAGAGAGAGAGAGAGAGAGAGAGAGAGAGATATACACATGTATATACATACATGTATATACATGTATAACAGTGCACAAGAGGATAAATAGTGCAACAAGAGAAAAAACAGTGCAATAAGAGGAGAAACAATATAAATATCTCTTAAAGGGGTGCAGTTTAAGATAAAAAATAGTGTAACATGAGGAGAAATGATGCAACATGAGGAGAAATGATGCAACAAGAGAAGAAACAGTGCAACAAGAGGAGAAACAGTATAAATATCTCTTAAAGGGGTGCAGTTTAAGATAAAAACTGTGTAACAAGAGAAAAAATGGTGCAACAAGAGGAGAAACAGTGCAACTTGCGTTTAAATAGTGTAATTTTTATCTTAATGGATCCAGTTTACATCTGAAAGAGTGCAATAAGAAAAGAAACAGTGTAAATATTTCTCAAAGAGTGTAATTTTCGTTTAAAGAGTGTAATTTTAATCTTAAAGCTGCAGTTTACATCTTAAGTAGTGCAACTTATAATTTTTTTTTGCAGTTAACGATGCAATTTCATCTTCATACTTCTTTTTATATAATTTTTTATCTTTATTTTTTTTCTGTTTTTTCTATAATTTTTTTTTATCACCCTCTCTGCCAACAGTCACAGCGCCGGTGAGGACGTCGCTAAGGACCCCCCGCTCCGAGGCTGCAGCGCCGCAGTGACCTCCACGGTGTCGGCGTCGGCGCCGGCGAAAATGCATCGTCGTCGGAGGCGACAGAAAAGGAGGGAGAGGGAGAGGGAGAGGCGAGAAGGGCGGGGAAGAGCGAGAGAGGCGTCGTCGTCGGAGACGGTCGAGGAGAGTCGGGAAAGAAAAGAAAAGAAAAGAAAAAGTCGCGGCGCGGCCTTGGCGGGGTCGGAGGCGAGGAAGGTGGGGGGTGCGTGGGCGAGGGTAAGGACGGGGGCGAGAGCATGAGGGTAAGAGGCGAGGCGGACCGTTTCCGCCTCCGCCTCTGCCTTCGTTACTTTTTTCGGCGAGAAAAAAAAAAAGAACGAAAGAAACGAAGAGGAGAGAGAAAGAAGAAAGAGAAATAGTAATAAGGGTATTTTGGTTAGTTTGCTGAAAAAACGGACCGAATCTGCAAAAACGAAAAAGGTGGCCCAATTTTGCAAAAGCCCAAAATAAGTGGATTTTTTATGTAAATTGGCCTAAATTTTATGTATTATTAATAAGGTTTATTATTAATATATGAATATATTTAATCTATATATAAAAATTATAATAATAATATATATAGTATATTAATTATTATATATTTATTATATAGCCAAATTTTTGATTCCGAATTTTTAATTGGTGAACGTATAATATCCGTATAAATCACGTATCCGAATAATTACCGAATCCATTTTTTAACCGTATTTTTTAACGAATTTAAAAATTAAAAGACGAATTTTATCCGAATTATATCCGTACCGAATTTTTGTCGAATCCGAATTAACTAACTATGGATGTGATGCCACTGTTGTATAGAAAACTATCTTTACTTTTGGAATTTACACAAGAATATTTAAAAAGTTATTGATAAAAGTAATGCGAAAAAACTGATATTTGAACAGTGCAGGGTTTACTCTATTTTTTGAGAATACCGATAGTATTGCTTATTGTGACGGACAAATTTATGACTTAAAAATTAACAGTAAATATATTCGGACCTTTAATTACGAATTTTTTAAGTTGTGCCTTACGTATTGTGGAATGACCGAGTCCAAAATTTTAATATTTCAACATAAGATGTGTAATTCCGAGCCAACTGAAGACAAAATTACCAACTCCACTAAATCTGGAGGAAAAGTTCACGAAAAATGCAAAGTCAACGAACAAAGTTGATAGACTTTTGAACTCTTCAGAGTTCAAATTAACTACGCCTATAAAATCATAAGCATGCATGTACATCTTAATTACTACTATATAAGAAGAACCACCTATCATCCTCCCTTTCACCACGAACAAGCAAAACAAATTGCACATAAACCATGGCGTACTCCAGTTCCAAACCTGCAGGATCACTCTTCCTAGTCACGGCGACGATCTTCCTGATCATCTCTTCTTGCCGCGCCGACCCCGACCCCCTGCAGGACTTCTGTGTCGCCAACCTCCAGGCGACCGACATAACCGTCGACGGCTTTCCCTGCAAGCCGACATCCTCCGTCGTCTCCGATGACTTCTTCTTCTCGGGCCTGTCCGCCCCGGGCAACACCAACAACATGTTCGGCTCGAACGTCACCCAGGGCAACGTCGCGAGCTTCCCCGGCCTCAACACGCTCGGCCTCTCCATGAACCGGGTCGACTTGGTCCCCGGCGGCATCAACCCCCTCCACAGCCACCCGCGCTCCACCGAGCTCGGGTTAGTCATCCAGGGGGAGGTGCTGGTCGGCTTCGTCAGCACCGCCAACGCGTTCTACTCCAAGACTTTGAAAGCCGGCGAGAACTTCGTGATCCCGAGGGGGCTGGTTCACTTCCAGTACAACGTCGGGACGGGGAACGCGGTGGTGATCACGGCGTTCAACAGCCAGCTGCCGGGCGTCGTGTTGGCGCCGTTCACGCTGTTCGGGTCGACGCCGGCTATCCCAAATGATGTGCTGACCAAGACATTCCAGGTTGATCAGAATGTGATCAATCTATTGAAGTCTAAATTTTCAGGATCATCTAATTATTAATTAGTGTAGTAGCACATTCGTGCTACAGTGAAATTTGTATTTGTTACGTACCTATATGTCATTATTGTATTTGCTGTCTACTTAATGAATAACCGGCGTCTTGATTGCTGGCCATCTATTAATTCTTCCGGTTCAACTGCTCATCTGAGGAGATCCTATATATAGTTTAGTGCTATTAATTAGTGAGATGAGTTATATAGATGCATGCATGGTTATTTTTTTATTATCTGTGATTATCTTATGTATGCTGATTGTGTACTATTTTACTGAAAATTAAGAAAAGGTCTAGAGGCAGTTAGACAGCAGTAGGCAGTGAAATAGGAGATTATAGTGCCAGAGGGCACTTGACAGTACTGTTATCATCTTTTGATCATCGCATTTTACTATAGGCTGCATAAGTCAAATTGTGCTTGACATATGCAACATGATATTCAGTGAGGTCGCGCCCCTCTAGTATCCCCCTAGAGGCTGACGGCTGATATAAATGTGTTAGATTGCTTGCAAGTTGATGGACGACCTGCAGGAGGGGACCAAGCATGAGGGAGGGGCAGGCTTAACCGGACTAATGAGTTCGTCGAAATGATTCGCTTACACAGCATTGCTTATTCAGTTATCTAGTTGATGGATGTGATATCTGATTTGCTGCTTTCTGGTGTACGTATAATTTTAGATGTATGGTAGTTTATTTTACTTTCAACTCAATTATATCCTACTATTTTTATTATTCGGTTTACTATTATTGCCTCTAGTAGAGTTAGTAGTGTAGTTCTTCATTGTCGTTGAATGTAACGTACCCACTAGGGACGGCTATTCAATAATTTTCATTCCCTGTTTTTGTTTTTTTTTTTTTTAGGGTCTGATCAAGATAAGGTGATTGTGAGCTATATAACGTCTCCCACCCAGATATAGACGTGTTAAAGGAGAACCACTAGTGTATATTTTTGTATGTAGCAGATTGTATATATATATTTTATTAGCGATGCCGGTGGGTGATTGTACATATATAGTTTCATTTTGGACTATATGGATGTAATATGTACAATTATTGCTATATTTTATTGATGTTGATAGACTCTAATACATGTTTATATGATACACATTCCTTTTACTTGTATTTGAATAGGATCGATGTTTGTGAACGCTTCGTATGTGCCAAGTGCGTCCTCATGCATATGACGGGTCTATTAGCGCACCCGAAGGATTTCGCTATAGCCCTAGGCGTGACATAGACTCCAATCACTAATCCAAAATACTTAAATCAAATTATTAGTACTGATGTACGATATATTTTGATGATATGTCCACCTTTCCTCAATTAGGGTTGTCCTCATTGGGCCCAACACACAGCTTTAATATGCTCGGCTGACCCAATCGAACTCGTAGCCCAAAATTATCAAGTGATGTTAGACTCATCAGACTAATCTTTCGGCTTGCACTAGTAATATAGCTTTGATACCAAATGTAACATGACGGACTATATATTAGCAGTAATAACTTATTAGGTTCAAATCATTAGCTCAAAATTTTTATGTCTAATTATTAGTACTAATATACTATTGAAGAGTAACGTACGCCACTTGGGCTATACTCATTTTGCTTTATTGTACAGTACTACAAATGCCATAAGGCAATAAAACACAAAAGTTTTATATAAAATGTAGCTCTCTCATAGAATTTTCCAGATGGTAGTTAGGTGTCCTTCATCAAGTTAGTATATTTAATTTGGATTCTTCACAAAATTATGTGTTTGTAATTAAAAATTTATTTTTTAGTTTGACGGTGGTAATTGAAAAACTTAATTGGATGAAGGACATTCAATTGCGACCTACGAAATTTTCTGTAAGTGTTTCCTTATAAACTCTATCCCAATAATAACACAAACACATAATAAACAATAATTAATATGATTAATTTCATATGTGCCCTTCCTTCAAGCTCTAATTATATGAAAATCCTCCAAAAATTGTCAATACAATAAATATTCTCAATTTTTAGTAAAATCATCAAATTTCCTATAATATATACGATTAGTCCACCCAAAATATGACTTAAATATCTATTTTAATGAATATTTGTAATTTTAATGAATGATTTTGATAATTTTTAGGTTTTATATAGAATTTTCTTCTGATTTTCTTGTCATCATTATTCAAGCTGTCAAAAACATGGCGAACATGTATAAATGTATAGATTAAAATAAAAGAGTTTTGGTGGGTTCAAACTCAAGAGTTTCTGTAAGATAACTAATTATTCCAAAAATCTAAACTGCTAATTTTTAATCAATTTTATTCAACAAGAATTAATCAAACTGTTGTCGTAATTAATGATGCATCTCATCTCAAGAAGGATGATTTGAATCAGTCTTAGGCAATGACAGCTTTATTGGTAAAGACTCTTTCTTTGCACTTAAAAAAAAGTTATCATTGTTTGTTAAGAATAAATGAAGGACTATCCCACATATTTATCTCAATTAAGACATGCATGCAGTAGAAAATTCAACTTTTTCTGGCAGCAATGCTTGAATTGGAGCATTGACATGCATATATATATTGTCTATTACGTGAATCTAGCTTTAATTAATCTTCTGCAGTGGAAACACAAAACCACATTACACGGCGGAAGAGCCGACTTACTCATAACAGATTACAGCTAGATCTATATAATAAAACTTATTAAGGAGTTTATGAGTCATTTTTAATTAGATTGATTTTTGATAATATGGTATCAGAGTCGTCCCTAACCCTCTCGTTAGAGTTCATGAGTACGTGTCCATGTTTGCCATTTGTATTGATATGCTAGGCCTATCAAAACAACTTAGTGCATGTTGAATTGTTCTCAATTCAAAAGTCATGAATAAATTTTGAAATTAATCTTTTGTAAATATATACCCTTATCAGTTAAGAAACATATCTTATAATGGATATTTATTATATGTTAATAAATATCCCAATCCTTATCCTAATCTATAGGAGATTCAGGATATTTAGGGGTTCCGTTATTTTATATATACGCCCCCGTTTTCTCCCGTAGAAGAGACGATCGAATACGATCTAATTCGAGAATCCAGAAAATCTTCCTTCTTCTCTCTCCTCTTCCTCTCTGGGATTTCCACCTACGTTCCCGGGGTTTTAGGGTGTGGACATAGGAGAGGACTCTGGTAGCTCTCTCCGATTGGCATCCGTGACGTAAGGCGATCCGTTCCGTGACGTAAGGCGTACGCGTGGAAGAAGACGAGAAACGTGGGAGATCCAGAAGCATCGAGACAAGAACGATCCAAGAAGGCTTGTAAAACAAGCAACCCGATCCGATTCCGGTTCCCGGATACGTTGGCTATCCGGTTTGTAAGTTTCCGCTGCCTATTATTTCCAACAGTAAAAAAGTGTGAAACTTATCTAAACTATAGTATATTTTGATTAAACTATCTGGTTTTTTAAACATCTTGAATTCATGTATCTAATCTTCTATTTTATTTGAATCCGACAATTTAATAATTTTTTCTACTTCAGATTTTCGGTCCGCGTTTTATTTTTGCCTGATTATGAGGAGAATAGTCAATGGAAAAGAAAGTTAATTGTTTGAGCACCCTCTGAACTCTTCAAACCACTTGCATCATGCATGTATCTTAATTAGTTACCACTATATATATATAAAGATCGCTCTGCTGCATCCTCTCATCTCAAAAACATCAGAACATCTCCCCAGTTAAACAATGGAGTACTCCAATTCCAAACCAGGATCGCTCCTTATCCTTTTCGCCACCGTATTCCTGATCATCTCCTCTTGCCGCGCTGATCCCGACCCTCTGCAGGACTTCTGCGTCGCCAACCTCCAGGCGACCGACATAACCGTCGACGGCTTTCCCTGCAAGCCGACATCCTCCGTCGTCTCCGACGACTTCTTCTTCTCAGGCCTGTCCGCCCCGGGTAACACCAACAACATGTTCGGGTCCAACATCACCCAGGCCAACGTCGCAAACTTCCCCGGCCTCAACACGCTCGGCCTCTCCATGAACCGGGTCGACTTGGTCCCTGGCGGCATCAACCCGCTCCACAGCCACCCGCGCGCCACCGAGCTCGGATTCATCCTCCAAGGAGAGGTGCTGGTCGGCTTCGTCAGCACCGCCAACGCGTTCTACTCCAAGACTGTGAAAGCCGGCGAGAGCTTCGTGATCCCGAGGGGGCTGGTTCACTTCCAGTTCAACGTCGGGACGGGGAATGCGGTGGTGATCACGGCGTTCGACAGCCAGCTGCCGGGCGTCGTGTTGGCGCCGTTCACGCTGTTCGGGTCGACGCCGGCGATCCCGAATGATGTGCTCACCAAGACTTTCCAGGTTGATCAGAGTGTGATCAATCTCTTCAAGTCCAAGTTCGGGAACTAATTAATTAACTCTTACGATGTTTGATTAATTTGTCTATTGATTCTTAAAATTAATTATTTTGTATTATTTACTATATATTATTTGTTTGTGCAGTAGCCAGTATGCCTGTTGAATAATTATATGGTTGTGATCTTAAGAATAAATGAATAATTGGTGAAAAAATTTATGTAATCGTTGTCTGTTACTTTATCGGCCTTTTCTGCATTGCATGTTTCAAGTATTCGAGAGATTTTTTTTTTTCAAAGTCTCTTGTTCTTCTCAAAATTAGAGACTTCGTACAAAGACATCTGACAATTTCCTCACACCCACTATTTGCATTCACGACTTTATTCGGAAAAAAAAAAACAATAATAAGAGAAATTGCCCACATCTAAAAACTATAAGTTACTGGATCATTTAACAGGACCTTTTGATTATTTGGACCCACATCTAAAAACTATAAGTTACTGGATCATTTAACAGGACCTTTCGATTATTTGGACCATTTTAATTTGAGCAATCAAATAAATAAAATGAAATGCAATCATCAGTTCAACACAGTAAGAAAGTGAAAGAAACCTTGCTTGTAATTTATCAAAACAAGCTAACTGAATATTATCAAACAATTTCAACAGCTATTTACTGGAATTCAAAGAAAATGAAATAACAAATGTATTCTTCTCTTTTTTGCTAGAAAAGAAAAAAAAAGGAAGAAAAAAAGAAAAAAAAAAAAAAGGGTTAGTTCTATGAGAGCCTTTTCATGTTACAAGAGCCAAATTGCTCATTAAAATGTTCTATACACCAAGTGAGAGGAACCTCCAAAACAAGAGGAGGATACAAGAGCCAAAATACTCATGAAACCAAATGATCAGAAACACCTGCTTCTAATCACCCATAACCACAAAGGATACAAGATCGTCCTCCGCAACAATAAGCCAAAATACTCATGCAACCAAATGATCAGAAACACCTACTCCTAATCACCCGTAACCGCAACATGTCATTTATCTGAATTACATGCCCTATTCTTTTTTCTTCTTTTTTTTTCATGAGGAGCTGGTGCGAGAGTTCCTGCAGAATGATGATCCACCTCCTGAGCCAGCGGGTGATGGAGAAGAAGCCATAAATTGGGCCCCGGGAGATGATAGAGGAAGGCTTGCGGCATGGGCTAGTTGTCCCATCAACGGAAAGCCAGATGGACTATTTGATGCAGCATAAGTCGTCGATGGGTGGGCTCCGAGTCCTCTTGAGGGGTTACTCTGCAATTTATATGGTGCATCATATATTGAGGAGTTTGTTTTCAATAATCAAATCACAACATAATGTTCATCAGGAAGCTTAGGCATACAAAGAAGGTAACAATTTGCAAATACTACACAAACTATAGAGCATATATTAAATGAACTCCTAAGGCCTTGTTTTGATAATGTTGCCTCTTTTATTTTGTTTGTTTTTTTTTTAAAAACACAATTCTGCTCTACGGAGTGTGCAAGTGGATGGTATAGTATTTGCAGTCTCTACATTTGCCGATTTGTTTAGCAACCAAAAACAACTATAGTAACTTTTTCTGCTTCTTTACTTGTCGGTTTTTTTTTTTGGAAAAAAAATGCCTTTTGACATCTGGCAACGTTGCATTGCAAATTAGCCAAACTATGACGAGAGTAGGGAAGCTCATTTGTCCGCACATCCAATCATATAAAATGTTTATACATTAAAATATACAAAAAAAGGCAATAATATCAAAGAAGGCCAAAACTTAAAAGCCTAAGGGTGAGTTTGGTTCCACGTAAAACTGTGGAAAAAAAATTTTCGGTGGAAAAAAATTTTATGTCATTTGTGTTTGGTTTATAGGAAAAGAAAAAGAGTTTTCCATGACAGTTTTTTGGTTGAAAGGAAAAGAAAAGGTAGATGAAAAATTATTTAATATATTTTTTATTATATATATTATTAATATATTATAATTATTATATATTTTCTCTAATTATATATATTATATATTATTAATATATAATAATTATCATAATATATTTAATTATTATAATTTATATTTATAAAAATATTTAAATATATTATATAATATATATATAATAATATATTTAATATTATAAATAAATTATTATATATTTATAAATAAATTATATATATATATATATATATATAGATATATATATATATATATATATATATATATATATATATATGAGTAGAAGCTAGAATACTTGTAAAAGTACCCAAGTGCTATTGTGTGTTTTTTAGCCCTTGGATGGAGAGATGTGAGGTTGAGATGATGGATGGTAGGTCGGTGGTAGGTGTGGTAGGTGAATGTGTTTAATCCAAGGCTGATTAATAATCAAAAAGTGATCCAAGGGCTAAAAACACACAAGTATCACTTGGGTGATATTTGTAAAAGTATTCTAGCCCTACTTTATATATATATATATATATATATATATATAAAATCAAAGAGGACTGGACCTCTCTCTCTCTCACTCAGGCGGTCCACGAGGTGAAGCTCACCTCGTGGACCGCGCACAAAAAATCCTATGAACCCCGCCATTTTCCACTGTAGCTTTTTGTTTTCCGCTCTTGCGGAGCGAAAAACGAAAACCCCAAATTTTCACAGAATCCATAAAAAAAACTTTCGGAGAAAATTTTTTTTACAGAGAACCAAACATCAGAAAAATGTTTTTCAACTGAAAATTAATTTTCAGACTACTTTTACAGCAAACCAAACACCCCCTAAACTATAAATGTTTGACTTTACTATTTCATACAGTGGTATGGTCAAATACCTGACATCAGAGCTTAATAATTCTGAAATGCATAGCATTACATCATAACTTAATAATTCTTTTGTTTAAGGTTTAATCTCCCAGCCATTGCAGTTGGCAATGCAGCCAATTTAGGTGCTGTTTTAATTGTTGCAGTTGAGCTTGCTCATGCAGTTCCAACTGCAGCAGTTGAATTTAAATATATCAAACGAAACACTAGATTGCATCTGCATGCAGTTATAACTATAGCGCAGTTGTAATTACGTGTAACTAAACATCCCCTAAATGTAAGTAAATTTTCTGACCAATGTCACTGCTGCATAATTCTAGCATTTGGGATAATTACAAAGGCCACAACAAACAAATCACATTAGGTACCATTATGAATAATCCATGGCAAAGTAGAAATATTCAATGCAGAGCTAAAATCATAATCTACCACTTCGATATATTAATAATCACTTACATTCTGTTGAAGAGAGCCAAACACAGGCCTGTTCAGAGAGGAAGCAGAGGGGGATGTACTGTGTATCTGATGCAATTGACGCCCATGAGAGCTGTGGCTAGGAGCAGCATCAGATTCACCAGCTGAATCACCACCGAAATTCACCTCCACATGCAGTGGCATTGTCACAGATGACAACATGGTCCGTCGTTTTACTTCTTCTTCAGCATTTAAAATCTGTTGAACAACCAAATTGACCCTTATGTTATAAACTATTAAAGAACAAATGAATGAGACACCGGAAATATATTTTTCCCTTCGTATATGATATAGAGCTTGGATGGGTAATCAAGTACCAAGATGGAAGTTCCTACATTGATATCTAGGTGTGTATTTATCTAGAACAAGGTAGTTGCTATGTAAAGGAGGGTAAAAACTTTTAGCAATCGGTGAAACTTAATCATTAGTTAAAGCAAGTTGTTACAACAGTTCAGCCAAACTGAAATGACCAATAGCACTCAAGTGTAAAAGACAGCAGAACCTAAATTTGTTTGAGAATAGTATCAATAAATAGAGTAGTTGTTATGAAATTAAAAAAAGAAAAAACATTAAAGAGCATGAACTCGACATTAAAATGAAACCAAAAGAATTGTAGCCATAAACATGTATTAGGGAAAGAGTTTAGTGTATTTGAGCTTGCACGCCTGAAAATGAAAAAAGATAGGCTAGAACAGAAAATGATTGGTCATGCAGGAAAAGAGAAAGAGATAGAGGATATAAGACAGCACACAAAGACCTCATATACAGGTGAAAAATTGATGAAAGAACATGGTTTTGAATTTGGCAATGTCTTTTATATAATGGCCCAACAAGACAAGACAAGGAGCCTAAGATCAAACTCGAGATACTAAATGCCAAGCAATTTATACTAAGCCATTCCAACTCTGAATTACATTCCTAAAATGTTTTCAAGGATGGGACTCTTGGGAAATTAGATGTAATCTACACCATATTTTTTGAAGCAAAAATTAACACATATATGCACTTTTAGGCAGTGTTTGGTTGGGAAACAAGAAGGGGAATAAGCCCTTGTTCCCCCTTTTGTTCCCAAATGCCGTGTTTGGTATCCGAGAACAATAGTTTTCGGGTTTCTGGAATAAGCTGGTATAAGGTTGAAACTGTCGTTCCACCCTTTTCCCTGGAACAAGCTTGTTCCCAAGTAAACAAGATTAATTAAAGTCTAAATTTAACTTTAATTATGGAATTAAATCATTAATTAATCTAATTAATATATTTAAATCATTATTTATTGCTTAAATAATAAAATAATTAATTTAATTAATAATCTAATGTATTTATTCATAAACTAATATTTATTTATTGATCAACCATTAATATTTCTATTAATCTAATTAATTTTTTTTTACTAGTTATCTAGCTAAAATAATTTACTAAGTAAAAAGTTAAATTATTTTTTATAATTAATTAATTAATATATTTTTATTATCTTATACAATATTCATAGCTAATAAATTTATTAATTTATTAAATTATTTCTAAGTAATATTTTGATGTTAATTAATTAGATAAAATAAATTATTTAAAATTATAACTCTTATTCCGCTTATTCCAATCTAACCATCCAAACACTATTTATCTTGTTTATAAAAACAACCCTATTTTCATCCAAACGCAAAATTGGTCTAGTTCCTACTTATATCTGAACTTGTACCTATCCCTGAAATAAGCAGTTCTTACTTATGCCAGAACCAAACGCAACCTTATGGTCCATATCAATAACAAATCCGAAAACAAAATTTACCTGCTTCAGCATTTGTACAAGATTGTGCTTTTTCTCATTCAAGACTTGCAACTTGTTCTCCAGCTCTCCTTTGCTCTCCTCTTTTTTCACAATATCTTTGGAGTCATCAATCACCTAAGAAATTCAAAATAGAAAACAAAGAGGCAATGTTAAAAGGCAAGGAATGATTTACAAAAATTTAATATGCACTTTAAGGATATAGTAATGTAGACGAAACATGAGTTCATTCTTCTGGACATATTTATTTCCATCGAAAAAAGAGTTATTAAACTTAGGTACTCCTTGAAGAAATTGTAGGACAGAACTTCGGAAAAGAATATAGTAGTTCACCATATTATGGCACATTTTGCCTGCTATAGGGTGTAGTTTTGTTTGATGAAGTGTGATTTGACTAGGAATACTGATTGAAGTACCATAAACAGCTTCTTCTGCAGAACAATGAGCTGCTCCAAATAGGAGCTAGCCTGAGCTTCATTTTGGTAGCCACTAGCAAAAGCCCCAAACTTTTCTGACTTTCCAAAGACTCAGCTAGAGATGGCTGAAGCTGAAAACAGAGACAGAAGTGACGCCATACAGCCACAAAGGGTAAAGGTACTTTTGTGTTAATTATCTGACACATTGATTACATATGTATAAAGCTAGACAAAGTCATATGCGCAACAGCTAAAGAAATTGGCAGTTATGTAATGTAACTAGAAAAGCACAATAGGCTAAAGAGTAATACGTGGTACATCTGTACATGCACCTGTTAATGAAAAGAAAATTCATGTGATCTAAAAGATAAGCCAACCTGAGTTATGACACGAAACTCTAACAATCAGTTGCTCTTCATAAGCACTTAAATATGTTATTAATCAATCTAAACAAATTACCAAGTTTAAGATATGAATATCCAACGATAATACAATCATTCCTTATTCATCTTTCGAAAATCGGTAAAACAGTCCAGGTTTCAATATAATTTACTTTAGAGCCATTGGTTTTGGAATTACTTGCAAAAGTAGGAAAGAGCTTTAAGAATCCTTATTAGTGTAAAACTATTAATATTAGGAGTATGAGTTAAATTGGCTTATGTTGTTTTATAGGAAAGTCAAAAGTTTGATTGGAGCAAAACTTCTTACTGATTTGATATCGAAAAAATTATGTTTCAGTAGTAGAACAAATTTGGACGTTTCAGGACATCCTTTTAAAGCCATTCTGGTATCAACCAATCCATATGGAGATCCACAAATAGGATGCTTTGTAGTGATTTGTCAGAATAAATAGTTCTATTTGTCTTCTTCACTTCCTCATTTCTAATTTGCTACTCTCGATCCATCTACAGCCCATTGTCTTACCTTTATCATATCTACTATCAGTTGGAAATAAGCCTAATGCAGTTTGCTCTCTTCTGTTGAATTATCAGACCACCACTGGTAGGATTGATATGTTTCAACCCATGAAGTGAAGCTACATCACACATTCAAGTAGAAGAAAATTAAACTTGCAAAATGAGAGTAAGTTTTCACCTATTCACAGATCCAGAGTGGAGAATTATCATTGAAATGTACAAACTCTTAAGCAATGCGCCTAAGATCCGATTTGTAAAAGATGCTTACACGAACTATATCATGGTTAGTAAAACTAATGACAAAGATATTAAATAGATTTATCATGTAACTCAAGCACTCTAATCCTTTATTACAATATGAATAGATTAACCCCATGTTTGCAACAGTATGTCAGACCTCAGAAAATACTTATTGGAACCCCCGCAATTAGGATTGGCTTAACTATTTTTCATATATTTTATAAAGATCTCATCAGAGAGCATAGATCAAAATTTAGGAAAATGAAAAGTATATTCAATCCCCCGAACTTAATAAAATTGGTTGTGGTTTAGGTACATTCAAAAAAGCCATCCTTCCAGGCAAATAAACAATTTTCGCGATACATTGAAAATGGGGCAAAATGTATGGATAGTTCATATATTATCACAATATTTCAATCTGGTCCCCGTACTTAATCATTTAAACCAACTTATTACTCGTCTCTGTGAAACTTTGCATCTAAGTCCAAAAATCCACCGAAAATACTGAGCCCATTTAAGAAGATGATAAAGTGCATCGCTGAAATATGATGCAATTTTTATGGAGGGGTAGTTAAGACATGGGCTAAAACATAAGAAGCGTTTTGTAATTTAGCCTTCTTAGCTACAGAAGAAAAAAAAAACCCTGACTCACCCTGTATGGACATCAGAACATATTATCCAGTCACTAATAGCTTATGCGTTATGGAGATCTTTTTGTGTGATTGCAAGTTAAGAGTTAGATTTTAGCTCTTTAGACGGTCCTGGCATCCATGATTTAGTACGATAAGGCTTTGTTTAGATGCATGAATATCTTGTTTAGTATATATCTCCATAATTTACTTGAGAAGCTTGTACGTTGGTAGATAAAGAGTGTGATCAATGTCCAAAATTGAATATTATATTCAGCCTTCAAATCACTTTTTTGGATAAGATAAATCACCTTATTGGCGAAATATCCCATCCTACCAAAGCATGAATATCAAAACTTCTCAAAGAACAAAAATCAAACTCTTACCTTACAATCACATTAGAAAATCTTTACACCGCATAAGTTATCCCTGGATAACTTATTCCGATTTCCAAATATGGCCTAAGTGTATTTTACCTACAAAGTGTTTTATCTTGTCCCGAAGAAATAGCTAGTATGGTATGCCTTTTTACGCATAACGAAGATTTTACTGTGTTACTATAAGTCATGAGTCTGATTTTAGCTCCTGGGAAGTCTTGGTATCTATAATTTGGTCGGATAGTATATTTTATCCACGAGACAGTTTATCCATTCCGACAGAAAGACTTGAAAACTGAATATGATATGTTTTTCTAAACATTTGATCATAGTGCTCATCTACCAAATACTACGAATTTCTCAAATATCTACCAAATACTACGAATTTCTCAAATAAATGATAGAGATAAGCCGAACAAGATATACATGCATCCAAACATGGCCTGAGTGTATTTTACCTCCCAGGTGATTTATCTTATTCCTAACTTGGAAGGCCGGACATGGCATGTCTTTCTAGATATTTGATCCTATTTTTCATCGATCAAATCCGACAATCAAGATGTTCATGCATGCGAACAGGCCTGCAACACCATTTACAGAACAAATTTTAGGTCTCACCTCCAATTTCGAATCGGCAGCGTCTTCTTTTACCGCCTTTCCGTCCGGGGCGGGCTCGTCTTCTCCATTCTTCGCCGCGGCGCCGCCGATCGCGGGGTTCACCGCTTTCTCCGGTGATTCTTCTGCCTCTTCTTCCTTCACCTTCTTCTCCGTACAGGGGGAGGTGCTGCTAGGGTTTTCGTCGGCGGCGGCTGCGGCGATGCGGGAGAGGGCGAGGGCTCGCCGGCGGAGAAGGTTCTTGAATTGGGGGAGGGAGATGGAGCGGGGGGGGAGAGGCCACCGGCGCGGGGCGTTGGGAACCTTGTGCAGGTTCCCGCGGCTGACGGCCAGCGCCACCATTGTCCGTTCGTCTCCGATCCTGCCGTCGGCAGGTTCCTAAAGTTTAGACGGGAAAGGCGGCGAGATCGGGCTTCGATTCGGCCCGTGACTGCGCCGAACCACAGATTGCGTTTTTGATCCTGGTAGCTCTTAAAATTACTGCCCGCACCAAGCGCATCCGTACAATTCATGCACCACTAATATTAGTAACCAATGCGATGCGCGGACAGATAACTAGAAAAAAAATAAAAAAAATGTCTACAGAGAAAGAGTACACAGCGAAGCGATGATAAGATATGGGATTCATCTTGCCGATGAAGGAAGGTAATAGTTGGAGGAAGTGGAAGAGGAACAATTCGGCCTAATACAGAGGTGTAATCCGATTCGGTTCAGATCAAGCAAAAAAGAGAAAATTATATGGAGCAGCTTAACCAGCTCAAGAAGCCCAAACTCAACAATGATTGATTTTGTTCAAGTAAAGAAAGAAAAAAAAAAAATTTCAGATCAGTCCATGCAAAGAAAAAAATATATATATGAAAAACTTGAGCCGGTTCGGAATAGAATCCACACTCAATAATGAAGAGAATGTTGCCGTATGAAAAATTTAGAGAGAATAATATACAGGTATAAAGATATGATACCTATTGTTTGATAGTTAATTATATTGAGAAAAAATGTATAAAATTTATCATAGGTATCACCTTTTTTTTTTAATCTGACTATCGCATCTTTTAAAAATTTTAATTTTGCTACCTGATCTTTTAATTTATTTGATTTGAGCCAATTAAAAAAATTTTAACTTAAAAATTTGCATGTATCGTTTATTTTATGAATTTAATTTGTATATTTTATACAATTTGCGTAACTATAAATTTATTAAAGTGAACAATTAGCTTATATTTTTCATCCTAGGAGCCATCAAATTACTTAAATCAAATGAGTTGAAAGTTTGAATAGCAAAATTAAAATTTTGACATGCAGTCGAATCAAAATTGTCCATGTTTCAAATAAATTTTTACATTTTTTACTTTAATATATTTTAAAAACAAAATTTAATTTAATAGATATTACATACAATATACCGGCATAAAAAAGTTATACATTTTAGAAAGGTGAAATTATATACAACTGATCTAATCTTTGGATCAATTGAAAATGATGATCCAACATTGAAAAATTTTAATTTTATTATCATCTGATCTTTCAAATAATTTTACTTAATTTCCTAAAAGTAATTACATGCATCTAGTGCATTCAGATATGTTTCCAATGAATTTTTATTTTTTTAAAATACACCTCATAATAATTCTAGCGTTTAAGTCTTAACTAGAAAAATGAGTGGTCATATTAAAATAAGTGATTAATAAAAGTAAAGTGTACAAATGTACAAATGCACCAGGTATATGCAATAATTTTTCAGAACTAATAAATCAAATAAAATCCAACAAAATAAAAGGGTAGATAGTAAAACTAAAATTTTTAAAGCTTAGATAGTTATTTTCAATCGATCTAAAGTTTAGGCTACTAATGATTAAGATCAAAATTAGAAACAATTATTTACATATAAGTGAGGAAAAATAGAAACAATTATTTAATTATATTCCCACAAAATTAAAAAGCACCAGTTAATTGAAAATATGTTATTATGATAACTATGTGATTTAAAAGAACTTAGTTAATCATTATATCATAACCATTATCAACAGATAACTTAATCAAAAAATAGAAATAACTCAATTTAAAGTAATTTGATTGACATTTCTATAAAGAATGTTTAGTATAAAAGGAGCAGTGATTCTTTAACACTAATGGGGGACAAAATTTTCCTTGATTTTCCCTTGAATTTATTTTCCATAGTTGAGTTTTGCTACCACCGATAGCGTAGTCGTTCATGATACTTGAGATTATATATAGAGCTGTAAATTACGATCAACTTTTGATTGTAAGACTAGCATTACAATCAACTTTTGATTGTAAGCTTTGGATTTGAGTTTTTAAAAAGAAATTCGATGATCCAACAATTAAAGATACATGTCTATTTGTATGGTAACCAACTATCTAGAACTTTAATCACAAACTATTTTGGCAACAATTAAAGATACATGTCTATTTGTATGGTAACCAACTATCTAGAACTTTAATCACAAACTATTTTGGCTAAATTACATAAAACCCCCAGTCAATACTCACTTTTTCATTTTTTCCAACTGTCATTTAAAAATCTATATTTTGCCCCCTTGTAAAATAAAAAATATTCACTTCACTACCTACCGTTAGTGCTCTCCATTAGGGTTCCATTTATAAAATACTATTATATTTTTTTTTTATACAAAAATTACTCTCAGCCTCCTTTTCTCAACGTTGCCGCCTATTTCCTCGCCGCCTCGCCCTTCTTCGCTGCCTCACCCTCGCCCACATCTTTGTTCGCGCCCACAAACACCTCCTCGCCCTACTCCTCCGCCTCGCCTACGCCGTCGCTTTTTCTCACTTCTCCATCCACGCCCATCTCGATTTCCTCCCTACTGTCACCGAAAGGGAGGGGCGACGAGGGTGCAGGAGGAGAAGGGGAGAAGATAGAGAAGAAAATGAAGACTAACAACGGGCAATCAAGACGTGAAAAATAGAAAATGAGAGGCGGCAAATGAGCAAGATTGGGATGGAGATGGAGATGGTAAGGGCCAAATTAGTCATCATATTTTAACACCAAACTCTCCTGTGAATATTTTTCATTTTACAAGGGGGCAAAGTGTAGATTTTTAAATGACAGGGAGGAAAGTGAAAAAGTGAATATTGACAGAGGAGTTTTATGTAATTTAGCCAACTTTTTTTTCCTCACATTCTATCTACAATGATATAAGATTGGTGAATTGAGTATTTGTACTAATTTTAATTTTTGTTTGCTTTTGTAGGATGAATATTGTCTGATGCTAATTTGGTGGAAATCCTGAAGCAGTTGAGTTCTATTTATATAACTCTTTTTATCACATTTTGTCTATGGCTACATATGCATTACCAGAAGGCATACTTTTCAACTGAAAGCAATATATACACTATAAGAGTAGAGTAATGCATTTAAAGACCTCAATAATTCACTGCTAATTTAAAAGTGATTAAATTTTCGTTTGTTCCTATTATTCTCACTTATACAATAGTAGAGAATTTTTTATTTCTTGATTGGGATTAGCATTGTTGATTGAAGTTTATTACTGTTGAAATATTTAAAAATTTATTGTTCATTATTGTAAAGTTTTCGTATTGACGTGTTTATTTGGTATTTCATAATTTACATATAATTTGGTGTATCGGCAGTTTGTCACGCCCCGGAGCCGTTTTAGAAGCCTTTTTATAAAAAATACTATTTTTAGAAACGAGAGTAGCGAAAAACGTGCCTTTTTTTATTTCCACATGGCCCACGTGGCATACAGACCCGCAACAAATATAAAGTTCCTGACCACACGGACGGAGTCCCTTTCATATTAGCACGGCATACCAATAACAACACCAGGATCACAATAACAACCTACATTTACCAATCCACAAGCAATTTATGCGATATATTTTCATATAGCTAACGATCCTTAGAGATGATGCATGTCTCTAAACACTTATTAGGCGCGGGATGATGCGATGCACAATACAACAATCATCCTATTTAAAAATGCTCCCCATCCGGAAACTTTATTTTTAAACTTTATTTAATCATCTATAAAAATCATTCGAAAATCTTTTAAAACTATTTTTCACTCGAAAACTCCATTTTTGAAAACCGACTATCTCGATAGGTAGAAAACCACAACGTATAAATCCAAATACCAAAGATCTATAAAGCTTCGATTGCGTGCATAACAGAGATCACCAACTCATACAGGTTTACGACTATTCAAACAGTAATAGTGATCATCTAACTGAACCATTTATTATTTAAATTACTAAATGTGGAAATGAAAGTAACGAATGTGACGATCACTAATGCAGTCTAGCGAGAACGTTCTCCCGTCCGCCACGGACCAACTCCTTACTCGAGCCACTTGAGAAAATAGGGGGTGAGAAACCACAATCAAGCTTTCTCAGTGGGTACGGCAGAGCCACGAAGACAAATTGTATTCACTGAAAAACAAAGGAGATAGAATAAACTTATATATGTGTAAGGATATGAAAAACAACTACAGTAACTATAACAACAGATATAATAGAGCAAGTAATAAAAGATGCTATTGTAAGGAATACAATGCTGAGCATGTCTCAAGATAACCAAACCCAAACTGTACTCAATCCGGTGCCTGTCATATTGGTCCGCAGACCTCAAGTATTGCCTGTCACAGAGCATACACTGACTTGATTCATGCGTCCACTAACGACCTATCCGGATACGTACACTCCCTGGTCGGTGGTCAAACCAACCGATGTCTAGAATACACAGTGTTGTGACTAAATTATGCTGATATGCTCAATACGAAAACCGGTAGAAAATCGGTGCCTTGGCCGAAGCCAAATACAAAGGCATACAATGCCAAACCATGATCAATTAGATCGAAACACACGACAAAAGAGTCAATGTGTTGCCTGGACTCAAGATCCACAGATATACAATATATGTAAGCCTGCTCTACATGTCTATCAACAACCATCACTATACAACTAGCAAGATATAAATGAACGGATGATGAACAAAAACAACTGACATGTAGAGACAAAAGTACTGATATACAAGAGCAAGAGTAAGGGAGAGGAAAGTGAAACGATCTCGCCGACTACCAGCTCGAAGCACCCACCTGTCATAGTTGCGTCAGGGTCCTGGATGCGCAAGAAATCAACTGGACCTATGAAGGTCCACCGGGTCAATATGCAACCCACAAATCCAAAATACCCAACTCACGAACCCCACACAAATCCCTGAAACTTGACGAGTGCTTTTGTAATTAAAATACACACAAAAACATCGTCAACAGAGAGTACAGCTACACAGCCAAATTCTCAATCTTCACACATTTATTTAAATTAACGACTCTTTTTAGAGTCGGCACCTAACATAATACCAACTCTAAAAAAAGTCAGAAAAAAGTTTCCCGACGCTATATTAAAGTGTTGGTATATTTATCCTAGCATGTTTATTTAACGACTCTTTATCCGACACTTTTAAAAGTGTTAGGGTTATTTTTGCCGACGCTTTAAAGCGTCATTAATTATTGTTTAAAGTGTTCTTAAGTGTAAAATTTATTATAGTGAGTTCTCTGTCCAAAGTTTATTAATTTTCTACTTATCACATCAATTATTTTTATTTTTACTAAAAATTATTTGAATTTTTGTAAATTCTAGGAAGAGGGGGTGTAAAATCTACACCCCGTCATGGGCTACATAAGTAGAATTTTCTCAATGTTAAATGGCCTTGAGTATGAAACTGGCTCTAAGCTAAAAATGCAGGAAAGTCAGCCTACTGTTTGGTTCGAGAATAAACTATTTTTGTTTATTCTTAAATTAGATATAATTTCTAGAATAGGCATGAATTAATTTAATTTTGTGTTTAGACGAGAACTGAGATATTTAGAAAAATAAAAAAAAAATGTGTTTGGGTGATTAGGTTGAAATAGTAGAAATAAGAGTAATTATAATTGAAAGTAAAAATAATTTATCTAAATAATAAGCATCTAAGCATTAGTAAAATAATATTTTAATAAGTTAATAAATAAATTAATTAAAATTACTATAGAGATGATGTGTAGTGTCCCTGGGGTTTAGCTGTCCGAGTGACTGTAGTATCTGTGGCTTGTCGACACGTCTAGAGAGTGTCGGGACGAGTCGGAATCGTTTTGGTGCGAAATTGACGCGGAAACGAACTCAGCGCAGTGCGAGTTGGAGTTCTGACCCTGAAATCTGCAAAGTGCAGTATTTCAGTGTTGAGTACTGGTACCTAGGTTGGGTACCGGAACCCCAGAAGGATTACGCAATAAGAGAGCTCTCGGGTTTGCGCCTTTCAGTGCTGAGTACCGGTACTGCATCGGGCTAGTACCGATACCCAGCGCGCGAACTATACTGGCTGGCGTGCCGAGTACTGGTACACAAGCTGAGTACCAGTACCCCAGAGGCATATTTGAGTTGGTAAGGGGTGTTTTGGTCTTTTTGGTGGTGGATTGTATCGCCAACCGACCACCAGCTTATATATCAGCCTGCGAAGCTTGGAGAACGTGGTTACCTCCTCCTCCTACTCTCTCTCTAGCTTCTCTTCTCATTTCTTTGGGAATTTGAGGAAATAAGCTGATTTTTCCTTCTCGTCGTCTTGGAGGATTGTTCGTGTGCCGTGGCCAATTCCAGTTGAGCCCGTTTGAGGTCGAGCTAGTGCGGGATTTCTCCTATCGACTTCTGGCCGACGTTGGACGAGCATTCGAGGTGGGTTGGTGTTGACCGAACACTTCGAAACTCCTCCTAAGTTTAGAATATCAGCATGCTTCTATTTGTAGTATGGTTCATGTTAGTAGCTCGAATTCATGGATTTGCATATTCTATTTGGAATCTGAATTTAGAGTATAATTTAATGATGGTAGATAAATTTCATATATGCTGGACTGGGATTTGACTTAGGAGAAAACTCGTTAAACCTACACTATCCCTTTTTGAAAAGTAACCGAATTAGCTTCAGGAGCTGTTATTCTTTTGTATCACCGTTGTTAGTGTGTAGTGGATACTCAGATTAGTGTAGGTTGAGGTTACGCTCGTGTTGAGGGACCGAGCTTGTTTTACAGTAGGGTTTGGACTGTTTTGTACTGTCAGAAGCCGTCGGGGGTTGACGGTGGACCCAGATGTTTACATCTTATTTCAGATTGAGCCGAGGGCACGTGAGCTTTGGTTGTTAGATCAGTTTGACCCATTTGCATTGACTATAGCCTGTGTGAGCCTGATTGAGCTCGACAGAGACATGCTTGTATTCTCGGTTGGGTCGCTCCGGAGTGAGGATTTTCTTCCGTTGATGTCGTAGCATTCCTGTTTGGACAGTTCTTGGACCGGCCATCCCCGTGGGTGGTGTGCGGTATAGTTTTGGATACAGGCTGGAGGGGCCAGTTGGCAGTCCCTTGAGATTTGGTCAGTGTGGTTGAATTGTAGCTAGTGATGCATTCCTTTATCTACAGTGAGCTTGGTTTGGGATAGCAGTAGTATAGTAGCATGTAGCTGTAGAGTCTCTTCCAGTTTACGTATTACTACCCTTTGCATACCTTACTGTAAACTTAGCGGGTGGGCCGTTGAGGTCAGTGACGGTACATACCGAGAATTATATTGTTTTGCAGTAATTCTCACACCCAGTTGTTGCCATCTTTAATTTTGCAGAGCCGTCCACTGCTGCTGCTGTTGCTGATTCCGACCGCGATAAAGGAGTCGTGAGCTAGATCCCTACTATCCTTGGTCGCTATGTTAGAGGAGTACCTTGCTGAGGTAGTTTTGGGGTTTGTATGTACATACCGTTATGTTATTGTACTCACTGGAGCGAGGTTGTTCCGTGGCTTTTGTATTACAGTGGACCCTCTATGTTTTTATATACATATTTTAGTTATAGCAGCTCTTTACCTCGTGTAGCTATATTCTGTTTACAGGTACAGTTATCGCTTCGTATACACGAAAAATTTCTATATATACGGCAGGTCTGTTGGCATGCCCGGAAAAACGTAGTAATCCGGAGCGTGACATGATGATGATGACATTAATTAGTAAATAACTATAAAAAATAAGTCAATATGTTAACATTAGTTTATTATTTAATCATCTATATTCTAGTTAATATATTAATTAGATAAATTAAAATATTAACTATTTAAATAATATAAATTATTAGCTAATGATTGAATAGGCACATCAAATAGCTAACTATTTTATTAGATAATTAATTATAAATTATAACATTAGTTAATTATAATTTATAATTATTTATAACTTAATTAGTAGATAAATAAGGTAGGTGGCACTACTATTCTTCTTTCTTAATGGATTATTTTGGAATAACCCGGGTTAAGAGAAGAATAGTAATTCTGAGCAATTCTTTTTTTCTTTTTCTTTTTTTTTTTTGAGAGAGATAGGTAGTACGCTACCCACTTCGTTTATTTTATTTAGAAATAAACTTAGCTAGAAATGTGAATAAACTAGGATTCGAACTTGGGTCTCGAGTACCAACCACTAAGCCCTTTGCCACTTACTCTAGGAATGGTCAGTAATTCTTACCAATTCTTAGCATCGTTTGAACAATAAGAAGAATATATTTCTTATTCTTCCTTTATCTCTTAAACCAAACATGGGTAGGGTTTACTCCACATTAGTTTGATTTTTAGTACAAAGCAAAAGAAAACGTTAAAATCAGTGGAAAAAATTGGCTTCTGGCATGACATAGCTCCTGATTCGGACCAGCTTTGATTGAATAGAGCTGCATTAATTAATTGGACCTTAAGCCGAACTTTATTCCTTCTTCTACAATCATTAAAAATTTCTATTTAGATTTTTCCTAAAATGTGTAATATTAATTTATTAACATATACAATTATTAAATTTTAGATATAATTTTTACAAAAATATTTAAAATTTTCTTTTACGTTTTGTCCACTACAACAAAAACGGTTTATAGCGACACTTTTAAATATAGGTACATGTCAAAAAAGTGCTGCTAGCTAAAATTACCGACACTTTTAAAAAGTGTTGCTATATGTGGGGTCGCTAGGTATATAGTGACAGTTAAAGAGTGTCGCTATAACCTAAAAGAGTGCTGCTAATTTACCAACACTTATTTAAGCATTTAGCAACCGCCGAAACTCTATCTCGTTGGCTGCGGTGGCGGAGGAGGACGACAGGAAAGGCTCTTCGTCTAGAATTTCAGTGGATTGAGTGAAGAGAAAAGAAAAGATGGTAATTGATTTTTCTTTTTTTTTTCTTTTCTGTTTGTAATCGGGCCAAATGGACTGGGTGTGGTGGGTTGAATAGAGTAATCTTTTATTTTTGATTGGATTAGGCTTTATATTTAGGCATTAGTAGATGTTTTTTTAAGTTTTAGCATAAATGGGACACTTACTCAAAAGTGTCCCAAACATGTTTCCCTATAACCTAATTCTGTTGTAGTCAAAGCAAAAAATTCTTAACCCATTCTTTTAAGATAATACATTTGTCAAAGAGAAGAAAAAAGAGAAAAGGATAAGATCATTCATTTGGAAACTAAGCCAAAGAAACATCATAATATTTATTATAGTTGACAACGACACAACAATAAGAAAAACTAACATATATTTATATACATATTCCATCACAACATCAAACACAATTCCCTTCTCGATCATTACCTCTCTCTCTATATATAATACAACAAGAAGAAAAACTAGCATATATACTTCATCACAACTTCAGACACGCAGCTTGAAAGAGGTGAGCCCCAACTAATATCCTGTTCTCATATTTACCTCTTTATACTTCCTCTCATTTACAAAAATAAAAAAAAAATTAAATAAAAAAGGACTACATGGAAATCCTTAGACTCATCCATGACTCTCAAACACTAATATATAAAAAAAACTCAACTCGCAACATGCATGCGGTGTGACAATCCATATGGCACGGAGATTGATTGTTCTCTACTGTGCCGGGGTGGTGGAATGGGGCTTCACGCACGTGAAAAGCGTCGCGGAGAAGCCGCACCCGTGCAGCGGCCTCCGACGGCGGGCCGGACGAGCCTTGGGAGGGGTGGCGTAGGGCGGCATGCCGTTGGCGAGCCGAGGGCTGGACGGCGGGGCCGCCACACCAGCCGACACGACCCGTGAGGCTGCGGCGCGGGGCGTGGCAGCTCCAGCCGTGCTCTTCGGGTCGAGACCGCGGTGGGGGCCGTCCCAGATGAGGCCCGACGAGCCCTGCCGCCGGAACGACACAGATGATCGCTGCAGCTTCGACATCGATCCTCGGTCCTCGGTCCTCTTCTCTCTCTTTCTCTTTCTTTGTGTGTATTATCTCTCTCTAAAATGGAGGAGTAAGGTGTGGTGGATGGTTCTTATTGAAGTTGGTTATATGGGAGGGGGCGTGTACGGCGTGAGCCACACGTAGAGAACTAGAAGGAGGAGAGGTTGTTATTTGGGGATTAGAGGAGTGGATTGCATTTGCCTAATCTCTTTGGTGGGGGTGCTTTTATTGGCTCCCAAAAGTGGTCAATTTTCATATATTAAAGAGAACTTTAAAATGTTCGATCCCTTCTGATTTATTATTTTTTAATTCAGTATTATATGATTTTAAGTGAATCATTTAATTTATTTAAATTTCTGTGATTTTTATTTTTGCTTTTTGTAAGCATCACCATTAATTATCTCTTTCGTTAAAATTTTAAATAGTCTCTCTTTGTGGTTTGCAAACTTTAGCACCTTACTTGACGGGAGATTTTGACGGCAGATTAATAAAAATAAAATAATAAAATAATAAACTGAAACATGTCCAATTAAAGCGTACCAAATAAACTAGAAATATAGTAAATCACAAGGGATTATTTGAAGATTTTTCTATATTAAATTAAACTCTCTCTATCAGGCCATTGGTCAAACCACGCCAACGTGCCAACATGAAAATTTAGCCCTCCTGATTATTTGATTTTTTTTTTATTTATTTTTTACTCTTGATGATTGGGTACTTGCAAAATATTTTCTTCCAGTTTAATTAATGCAGTTTTATTTTATTATTGAATGCTTGAGGTCTAATATTGAATAATATAAGGTATAGTTAGTGAGCGGCACATAACTTTTGTTGATGATGTTTAAAATGTCAAAATCCTGAAAAATTGATGGAGCTAAAATTATTAATTGTTTCTGTTAAATTTGCTAAAAAGTATTGAAAACTATTAAATTTTATAAAATTATCAATGAATTTAATAAACTTTTTTGCAAATATAAGTCAGCGGCCCAAAATAATCTATTCACACAAATATTTTCAAGTCAATTTCAGCCTCCAACTCCTCTACTTCCTCTTCAGAAATAGCAATGAAAAAAAATTAATTTTCCATGAAACAAAGTTTTCGATAGAAGAAAAGTTTTATGACTTCTGGTGTTTGGTTTATAGAAAAAAAAAAAAAAAATTTACTGATATTTATTTGGTTGAAAGGAAAAGATGAAGAAAAAACCATTATTTTATTTTTTTCTAATTATATATTATAATATATATATATATATATAATATATATTATAATTTATATTTGAAAATTAAATACTTGCAAAATTGTAAATATACATTATACATATTATTTTATATAAAAACATACACATTATTATTACAATGTTGGTGAGTTCCACAAGAAAAAAATTATTTGTGCACCTCGTGCACCATGCTTCAAAGGACCACCAATTTGTTTCATAACTTTTAATTTAACTATCAAATTTTAATTTTTTAAAAAAATTCTGTATACAAAATGGAATTAGACTAATATATTTAAAAAAAAATGGTAGATGAAAATATGGTGTAAAAATAATAATGAATACACCTGGTCTATGCATTGTAGGTGCACTTGGTTCACACATTTGGTTTCTTAGTGGGTGAACGGCGTGATTTTCTTTGTGCGCACATGCATGCTGTGTTTTTTTTTGCAGCGAGGGACCAGTGATGTAATTTGGTATGGATATCCGATTTTATTCGATCCGAATCCGAATGAAACGGATAATTCGATAGATATGGGTATGGATTCTGGATATGAATATCAAAAATAGAAACCCGAACGGATATGGATTCGGATATAGAATTTTGATTGTATCCGATCCGAACCCAAATACGCCCGAACCCGACACTGAACCCGAATTTATTTTATATTATATATAATATATATAGAAAAAATTTGATGTTATATTTGAATTTGTATTTAAAAAATTTAGATTTAATATAATATTTTTGAAATATTAAAAAAGAAATAATTGTTTCGGGTTCAAATTTTCGAGTTCGAGTTCGGGTTCGGGTTTCGGATTTTTTGTCGGGTTCGGGTTTAGATATGGATTTTTAAATCCGTTGGGTTTGGGTTCAGATTCGGGTCTTCGATTTGGAGTCGGGTTCGGTTCGTTTATTTTAAAAATTCGCCCGAATCCGATCCATTGACATCTCTACGAGGGGTCAGTTTTCCTTTAAATATGTAAAAATATTTTACGAGGAAAGCAACTTTACGACTAAACAAAACCAATGAAAATAAATTCTTTGGGCCAAAAAGAGTTTTTTTTTTATTTTACGAGAAACCAAAGCAAATCCTTACATGCTATAGCACCTTTTTTTCTACCAAAATTATCTAATTCGAAAAACTAAAATTGAGGATTTTCTGAATGAAAATATTAAAGTTGTGATAGTCATTTCAAACATGCTATGAGTCTCCTCACATTTTTTACAAAACGAATATGTTAGAAAAGTTTTCCCAACTAAAAATAATATATGGCACACTCAGATGAATAAGAGAGAAGCCAAACCACTCAAAACTTCTCAACTAGAATTCTACCAAAGCATTACTCATAAGCGCTGTGCTCCCAAAGAACAGTCCGACAAGTACATCTGACTTTTAGGTGCGCTTGGTTCGCGCCTAGTTCTTTTAAAGATTCCTAGTAAATCCAATGGAATAAAAAAATCATGACGGTGTTCTGCGCTAAACGCACTAAGTAATCTAGTTGGTAAATATTGGCATTCACGTTGGGAATAAGATCACCAAAGTACTAATCTCCATCCTTGAGGGAGGTGTGGCTATCATCATATTAATGGATTGGGATAAATCCTAATATGTCTAATTTCTTTCTTTCTTCCCTATCCCCGCTAATTGATATTTTTTCTTTACACTCTAACCTTATAGTCCTCGTCCTAAACTTATTTTTTCTCTAAAATTCAACTTTCTTTTTTTTTCATCTCTCTAAACTAGCTTCTCTCTCTCTCTTTCGAATCAAATCTCTCTCTTTTTTTTTTCAACTTAAAATCTCTTTTTTTATTCAAATCTCTCTCTATATTCCAATCTCACATTTCTTTTTATTATAGTTAATCGGCCGCCTATCCTTCTTTCTTTCTTTAATCTGTATAATCCTAATAGGGTTAGAACATTATCTAAAATTAAATAAATAAATTAATTAATTAATTATATATTTTTTGCAATATTAAATAACATGACTAATTAATATTACTGTACGAACCAAACACAGGAATTTCACATTCTTAGTAATAGGATGAATAGGAATAAGATTCTCGGATATCTTTTATTCCTAGTAATCTTTCATAATGCGAACCAAACGCACCCTTAGGGTTAAATGCATGCAGGTCCTAATAAATATAGTGAATTGCAAATATATTTCTACAAAGTTCAACTTTATTTTTAATATTCTCAAATATATCTTTCTGATTTATTACTGTTAGAGAACTATTTATATTTTAACAGAAAATAAGCGAAATATCAATTTCGTCATCACAAATATATCCTTCTAAAGGCCACAATAATATAATATAAAAGAGGTAGAAATGTCAAATTATCTCCTAAACTAATTAGGGTTAAGTATTTAACTTATAGTTAACTAATTTTTTTTTAACAAATTATAACGGTAGGGACATATTTGAAAATATTAGGACTTTTGCAGAGTCAACATATGAAAGTTGAACTTTGTAGGAATATATTTGTAATTTACTATATTTGCAGGGACTTGTATGTAATTAACCTTTGCTTTTAATATTAATTATTGGTTTATGTGGCCCGGGCCTAGGGGGTGTAATGTGGGCCGTGTCGAGCCAGTATGGCCCACATAACCCGGACCGAAATGGGCCAGGGTTCGGTCTGGCCCGGCCCGGCCCAGATGTGGGTCAGGGTTCGACCCGGTCCGGCTCAGATTCACATCCGAGTCGCGCCGTGCCGTGCCGTGCCGGGCCAGAAGCAATCAACCATCGACCCAACACGACCCCTAGGCCCGAAAGGTCCGGGTCGGGCCGGGCCGTGCCCGGTTTCGGGTCGGCCCCTTAAATTTTTTCTTTTTACTTTTTAAAAAATATAAAATTTTAAAATATGATCAATTAAGTATTTCAATTTAAATCTATATTTTGATTGAAATTTTTTAATTTGTAAATATTTTAATTTTTTTAAAAAATTATAAATTATTTCAAATATAAATTATGTGGGCTTTTGGTCCATCAGACTAACTTGTTTGGTCCGATGGACCAAAAACACCCCTCCCAAGTCTGCCAGGAGAGCTCCTAGGGAGCCGTCTGCCCATGAGTTCAGACCCCAAGCCCAAGGCAATTTTGCCTTGGGGCTTGGGGTCTATATATATATATATATATATATATATATATATATTTGATTTAAAATCTTAAAATTTTTTAAACCTATTTTCGAACTTTCAATATTATAATATAAATTTTTTTTTTTAATTTACCCAAGACGAAGGTTCTTTCAGGTTCTCTCAATCAAATGGAACCTTCGACTCGACCCGGCTCGCGAGGACCCTTGGGTTCTCTAAGATCCGGATGGAAAGAGTCCTCAACCCAGAACCCTGGGTTTTCTAATGGCGTTCCGGGCTCATCCCTACATTTTGCCCGCCCCCCCGGATAGCGCTCCGGGTCCATCCCTACATTTTGCCCGCCCCGTTAGCCACCGGCGGACCGGGCCGTGCTAGAGGCCGTCCCGACGTCGTACTGTGCCTATGACATCGTAAGAAAGGTCTGGCCGAACCAAACTATCAAGTCCAGCACGATCCGGATATGAAAAGCCGGGCTGTCAGGCCATACCGGGCTAGGCCAGGCGTGGACTCGGTACGGCCTGGCTCCTGTCGGACTGTGCCGTGCCGAACGTACCCGGCATGGTTGTCCCGGTCGTGCGGG
>NC_033629.1:4488214-4499321 GCF_001540865.1 Ananas comosus
TATATATATATATATATATATATAATCAAAGAGGGAGAGAGAGGTCCCCTACTCTATATATATATATATATATATATATAATCAAAGGGTTAAATCTAACGGTGGAAAAACTCGATAGTACCAAGTCCTTAATGCTATAGATAGTATCCCAGCCGGACTCTATATATATAGAATTAGACTGGAATACTATCAATAGTACCAAACTATTGGTGCTATTAGTTTTTCGGCCTTTAGATTTATTACATTGATTATTTTCATCCGTTAGATCATACTATTCAACCAACTACCCACTCAACCCTAGAGAACCACTATCATTTTAAGTAGGGACCATCATCATTCTAACCACACATCATATCAATCAATAGTTAAAAATTTATGAGTACAAGGGGGTCTATACTCATAATAGTATAGTAGCCCCAGCCTATATATATATATATTAAAATTTTATTCAAATAATTTTTAAACTTTAAATCTTTGTCTAAATAATTTTTAAGTTCTAATTTTTCAACAAATTAACTTTTTTAAAATTGTTTTAACCATAGTGCCTCTCTCATAGTTGAAAACATCTAAAAATATTTTATCTTTAAAATTTTAAATATAAAAATTTTAAAAGATAAAAAAAAAATACTGTGCCGGCACAGGCCCAGCCAAGCCCGGCACGACCCATTCCGTTCGGGCCCAAGGGCCACACTGGGCCAAAGATCTAAAAAATTTGGCCCGATCCAACACGGACCGAACTATAGCCAGGCTGGGTCGATTTCGGGCCGAAACATGTGGGCGTACCGGTCCGGCATGACCTACATTGCATCCCTAACCCTATCGAGGTGCATCCCATATAGACACAGAGAAATACTATCACGTCGGATGTTTCAATTGACCTACATCTATAACAAGGATAAGCTTCAAAAACCATCTCTGTGGTTTTACAATTTTTCACTTTAATACCCCGTAGTTTAAAGTATAAAAGTTAGTGTCATGTGGTTTTATTTTTTTTCCTTCAGTCAGCTCCTCCGTTAATATTTCGTTAAATTATATACAAAAAACTTCAGATATCCCACCTAAGTTTATCGATAGTCACTTTAGTACTCTTTAGTTTTAACTTTGTCACTGATTTAATGAAAAAAAAATAGTGAAATGGATAATAAAAAGAAAAATAAAACTACATGACACTAATTTGCTGCATTTTAAACCACATGATACTAAAGTGAGAAAATACTAAATCACAAAATTGGTATTTGTAGTTTTTTCCCTAAAGCAATAAGCACATGAGCGGCATTAGTCATACACTTTGCCCCGTCGAGTGTGCGATTTACACTCTCCTGCCTAACAAAGGTATTTTATTAGTCACATCATGCGACATATGAAATATTTTTATCCATCGATGAGTGAGTGCCTAAGATTTATACCACGATGAGTGTTAAGTAGCATTTATCTAATTAAGCACACTAGTTAGAGAGCCGCACTTCGCGGCGGATCAATAGATTTATCGTAAATATACAATAATAATTAGTAACAAGCAATAAAAAAAATATTTGCTGAAATAAAAATTCTTACATACATTAGATATTTTTTAAAGTTGTGAGTCTTAACAAAATAGTACGACCAAATTCAAAAAACATTCATAATTAATACGGATATTAATTGTCCACAAGGCAATCACATAAATTCAAGTTGAAATTCCAAAAAAATGCATGATTAATATGTACGTGGAGTAGCCTAATTATTTGTTGCTACCGGTTGTCCATCATCTTCTCTGAGCCTGCGAAGTTTAGAGTTGAAAAAAAGAAGGAAATTAGATTTTATGGTAAAAAGTCTCATTTGGAGTGAGGTAATCGTAGGGAAATCACCAAGTCATTTTCTACTTGGCTCCTCCACACTTGGAGATAGTTCTGTCTTATCTTTAAAAATCCTGGTAAAAACCATTCCAGCATATTAGCAACCGAAGTATAGCATTACTGTTATGCAAAAGCATGTAGAAGGAAAAGGTAACTACACCTGGAGTGAGTAATCATTGGTGGAGATGTTTCTCCAAATATATCACTCTCAATATGTTTGGGAAGAGTTAAACCTATTTGTTCTTCTATTTCATGGCCATCCTGTTGGTACATCCTGTTGGTACACCTGCTTAAAACTCAGTGAGGTAAAGTTATCTTAACTGATCAATTAATTTACAAAGAAAACTCAATGGTTGTATGAAGTACGTTTGTCTTGAATTTGAAATTAATCATATTATTTGATAATGTTAAAAGCATTGACTGAAGGAGGTCAAATGGCTCAAATGTAAGTGTAGTGCAACCAAATGCAGGGGCCCACTGTTACAACACACATTCAAATCCAACCCACAAATCCATAAAAAAAAAAAGCAATAAAACTACACTAATAAATATTAGAACTTAGTACAGCGTAGACGACCAAACACATACCTTGGGCAGAGGTTGTTTCTAACTTTCTCCTACTCAAACACCCTACAATTATTATAGACCAATTAGAACAGTAATTCACAGCAAATGATAAGGGGAAAATGGTGTGGGGAAAGTCAATAGCATTAAACCTGTTTTTGAGTTCAATTCCTCGGCAATATCGATTTCTGGTGGACATGTGTTGAGGCAAGATTTTTAATCTCATTAGTCATATTTCATGCGCACAATCTATATGTTCAAAGTAAAACTTGGCTATAGTTCCAACAACTTCCGATGTTTTCTCTTCTCAGCTTTCACGAAGCAAGTAAGAGAATATATGCAGTACAAATACATGCCAACGATAAACTCATTTCAGTAGTGGTTGCTGAAAATGCAACTCAGGATGTTCTAAGAAAACAGCATTAGCTAACCACGATTATCTGTAAATAATTTACAAAATCACCTACTTACCACCAAACTACAAATACCAAAGAAGCCACTGTAGTACAAATGCTATATCAACATTTTAGATGTTTCAAGTAGTTTAGAAGCCAATATTCTTACCTTTCAGGTAGTTCAGAGGGCACTAACAAAATAAGTAATCACTACTCAAAGAGCTAATTTGATGTTTCATCTTAAGCAATCAATTTTGGCATGATTTATAATCAAATTGAAGGTTGCTGATTAGATGTTTCATCTTAGTTCAAAGCTGGGGAAAAAAACAATGTAAAAATAAAAGGGATAAGTGCAAAAATTTTTTGTGGGAGGACCTAGATGTCGTAAGAGAATAGCGACATAGTTGGTAAGAAAAAGTAAAGAAAACAGTAAGTAATGAATTCAGCATGTAAGGCACTGATTCTCGGACAAAAATTCTATGGGCAGCGTGCCCATCCACCACTGCTCTCCCAGTAATGGGGAGAGCACTGGAACTTTCTGGGTGCACCTGGTGCATCTATACCAGGTGCACCATAATTGTAATTTTTTAAATTTTTTAAAATTGTAACTTAATATGTTAGCATATATGTTATGATTTAAAATTTATATGGTCTATAATTCATGATTATTGATTTAGAAAATTAAAATTTTAAAATAAATTTATTTTTGGTTTCATGGAATAGCATGGATAATTTTTATTATTCCTAATTTTTTTTCAAAACCAAATAGAATTTAAAATTTTAATTTCTACAATGATAACTCCTAAAAAAATAAATAAATTATTACATAAAATTATAATTTTAAAAACTAAAAATTTAAAATTATAATTATGGTGCACCTGGTATAGATGCACCAGGTGCACCCAGAAAGTTCCACTGCTCTCCCCATTACTGGGAGAGCAGTGGTGGATGGGCGCCGCGTGGCACCTGCGCCAGGCGGCGCCCATCCGGCAGCGTGCCCAAACTAATTAGTTTGGGCACGCTGCCCATAGAATTTTTGTCCCTGATTCTCAACTTCTTTCTACCCAAACACCCCAAAATTATTGCAAACAGCTTATAACCGAAAACATTAAACTATGTAGACTAATTAGTACAATAATATCAAAAATAAATGGGTGGTTTATTATACTATTAATTAATAGTACAAAATGTTTGGTGCTATCGAATATTCCGTTGTTAAATTTGCTTCTTTGACTATTTCTACTAATTAGACCATACTATTAAATCAATCGCCTACTCAATTCTAGAAGACTATTATCATTCTAATCGCACATCTCTTTATCCAAAAGCTAAAAATCTAATAGCACCAACTATTTGGTATTATTAATAGTATAGTAGTCTAATTTTATGCATATGCATATTTTGATTTGAATGCACATTGCTCAATCTTATAACTTCTTCGTCTAAGGATGCCTAGAATTTACTAGATCTGTTTCGATTTTAAATGAAAAAAAAAAAAAGAATTGCCAGACCACTAAAAACAATCAGTTTTTAAATGAAAACGTTATAATTAATTGCAACTAGCATGCACGTAATCCGTATAACTCTAAATAGGTAACATTAATTCTCACAATTAATATTGGGATATATCATATCGTACTCATATATATATGGAGAATTGAGAAAGAGAACAACAATCTGATCGGAAATACCTTGCGAACTTCAACGACGAGAGTCTATACTTGGTCGTTCATCTTCTTTATATATAGTTGTTCCTCAAAATGCTAACGAACTCATCCATGTGCCGCTCATTCGAGCCCTCATCAGCGAAGATCTCCTTCATTTCCTTAGCCTTCGCCGCCAAAGCCTTCCCTCCTTCCTCCACCATTACCATCCTCACCACCTCTGCCACCCCCGCGCGTGTGAACGATCCGTCCTCCTCGTCCCTCGGCACCTCCACCCCGACCTTATGCTCCGCCAGCACCCGCGCGATGAGCCCTTGATCGACTGCGACGGGCAGCAAGATCAGCGGATGCCCGAATCGGAGCGCCTCGATCACCGAGCTCCATCCGCAGTGCGTAAGGAAGGCGCCGACCGATCGGTGGGCCAACACCTTGTGCTGAGGCACCCAACCGGTTGCGACCAATCCACGGCTCCTCACTCGATCCTCAAACCCCTCCGGTAGGCGGCTCTGCTGCCTATAAGCCCAGAGGAAGGGCACCTTTGAAAGCTCAAGCCCGCAGGCTAATTCATGCACGAGCTCACTCGCTATCACCGCCTCGCTTCCCAAAGCTACATAGATCACCGTTCTGGGAGATTGAGCGTCGAGCCACTCGATAACTGCTCTGTCGTCGGCAGAGATAGTAGTAGTAGTAGTAGTAGTAGTAGTAGTANGGTTGCCGCTTCCCCCCCCACCCCCCACCCCCACAACGATCTCTCGCGATAGTGCTCGTACATAGTAAAGGAACTACGATTGAGAGAGAGAGAGAGAGAGAGAGAGAGAGGGAGAGCGAAAAGAATTGGTGACCGGCAGATGGCGGTGAACAACCGGGCGAAGCGCGTCACCGACCCGCTCGACGCGAACGTCCGCGCCCGCCTCCGCGGGGAGGTGACCGCCTACGCCAGCAGCGGCAGCGACCACGACTCCGCTCCCTGCCTCTCCGGCCTCGTCCACGCCTTCCTCCTCCAAAACCCCCCCTCCTCCGAAGACGACGGCGGGGATCTCGAGGAGCGGGAGCGGAAGGAGGAGGAGGAGGAGGAGGAGGAGGAGGAGTGGATGATCCAGTGCGGCGGCTTTGTGAGCTGCTCGACTGTTCTCCACGAGCTTCCATCTAGCAAGTCTGAAGGCGGCCCGGCAAAGGCGAGGGACGATGCCATATAGATGGAGAAGAATGCGCAGGGGACGCCGACCTCAGCAGCGACCGACGGTACCCAGTACTGAGCGAAGTCGACGAGTATCCAATTCGGATTCTTCTCTTTTACGAAATCAGCAAAGCGGGGTTTGAGACCGTCGAGGGCCTTCTTGAGGTTCGGCACCTTATCCGGCGGGACGTCGTTGGTCGACTCGGCATTCGCGGGTAAGCCGTCGACGTGGGGGAGGGGGAAGGGGATGAAGTCGATGCGAGGGGATAAGTCGGGGGGGATTTGGGGGAGCCTCCGGATGTTGCGCGGGGTGGAGATGAAGGAGACGCGGTGGCCTCTCCGGGCTAAGGATTTTGAGAGCTCCAGGAAGGGCAGCATGTGGCCGAAGGCCAGCCATGGGAACGCTACAACGTGGAGAGGATCGGAGGAGGCCATGACTACTGGAGTCTGGAGGTGCTTGCACTTTTATCAGGGGAGGGGGAGAGGGAGCAAAAACTAGCTCCAAAAGCTGCGGCCACCGACGATTTCTTTTTTCTCCTAGTAATAACATTCACCGCAAACATATATATATATATATATACATATATATTCATCCTTAAAATAGAAATAAAAAAGTATAACTAAATTATATTAGAATTAAAAAATAAAATTATAAATTATTTAAAAATATTTAATTTATTATTGAAATGAATATGGAAATGAATATCTCGAATTTTGAAAGAACATTTTGATTAAGAGAGAAAAGAGTGATGAAGTGAAAGGAGGGAGACCGGAGAGAGTATTTGTGAGAAAAAATTTTGAGTGATTTGTTTTAAAATGAGTCAATCCTGAATTTAAAGTCTGATTGGACAATAAATTAAGTCAATTCTGAATTTAAAGCATGATTGGACAATAAAAATTTATTATATTAGTGTTGATTAGACTTTTTTTCAGGAATGTCTCAATATATCATAGCTGTTGAGATTTAACCATTAATTAATGAAGAGTGCCATTGAATTTTAAATGAAGTAACATGCCAAGCAAGTTTTTGACTTAGATTAGGCATCAGAACAATAGAGGAAAAGAATTAGCACCATATACCAAATTTAAATTCTTAATTTAAGCCTGCTATTTACCAAATTACATAAAAGTATCCTACTCAAAAAAATATTAAATTTAAATTTAATTTTTGAATTTGGTATTGCAATGTAAAACTTGGATTTTAAAATTTAATTTCAAACTTTTAAATTTGAATCTAAATTGCACTTTTAATCTTAAAACCAAAATTTTATTTGATTTAATTAGAATTTTGAATTTGAACTGAAAATTTTATTTCAAATTTGTGTTATATTTAAGAAAAATTGAATTTGATTTAAAATTATGTTTTATATATTGTTTCCAAATTAAATTCGCCTTTTCGATGTAATTGAATTCCGAATATTGCTGTACTTGTTTGAAAAGTTTGTTATACCCTTAGTTGGATATGCTCAACTATGGATTTTATGTACCAAAATACCCTGCAAAGTATCAAATAAACTTCTAGATACGTACCTGGTGATTATTATCAATACCGTAATAGCAGGTCATCTCTAAAGTTACATTACTTTTCAATCACTTATTTAGAAAAGGGTAACTTCAAAAACCACGTCCTCGTGGTTTCGCACTTTCTTACTTTAGTATCCCATAATTTAAATGTATCAAGTTAGTGTTCTATGGTTTCATTTTTATTTTTTCGTCAGCTTTTTCATTAATATTTTATTAAATTATATACAAAAAAATTTTAGATACCCTATCTAGATTTATCAAATATATTCACTTTAGTACTCTTTAGTTTTAACTTTGTCACTGATTTAACGAGAAAAATTAGTGAAATCGACAATAAAAAGATAAAAAAGAAACCATAAGACACTAAATTGATCCATTTTAAATCACATGGTATTAAAGTGAAAAACTGCGAAACTACAAGGATGGTATTTAAAGTTTTCCCTTTAGAAAAATAAGCAGTCGGAATTTACAATTTACATGGTAAAATGAAATATTACTCTAAGACTTTTTACCATCATACATAGCATAATAAATTAATTTGGATTATATGCTATGTGCCATAATTATTATAATTAGTAATAATACTTATTTGGTGATAATCAAAAATAAAAAAGCAGAGAGTACTATAGTTTATTCTCACACCACACATTAATTTAATTGAGCAGTGCTACTTATACACATAAAAAGTATTATAAATCTTACATGGTGTCGAGCAACTATTTAACACTGTTGAACTGATTACCAATTTGGATTCAACTTGAATCGGTTAGATGGTCGGCAGCAAGAGAGGTCCAATCGATCGAGCAAGCTGATGCACCTGCTCTCACCTACCTCACCCCACTCCTCTCTCCCCCTACATACCTTGTTTGATCGAAGGAAATTCTCCCTCCACCTGTCATCTCTCTCTCTCTCTCTCTCTCTCTATTCATCTTTTTCTTTCTGTCATAGAAAAAGAAGAGTAGGACGAAAAGAAAGCAGAAAAAACAAGAGAGGAAGGACCGACGAGAGGGAGACAAAAGAGCGAGAGAAAGGAACGAGGGCGGAAAAAAACAAATCCCCGATATTTTTTGTCGGCAAAATCTCTTTCACCCTCGTCAGGATACGTTTATTTCACTGAAACTGGACTTTAGATTGAAATGGTCTTTTGGTTGAAATGAAGCTCAATGAAAATTACTTCTTTCCTGCTGTTTATTTTATAGTTGTGAAAGTGAAATTTTATTAGTTTTGTTATTTGTTTGGTAGGAAGTATATGATGTAAACTATTTATATATAAATAATAAATAATTTAAGACCTTTTTGCATAAAAAATTCACTTATTTTGGGCTTTTGCAAAATCGGGTCACCTTTTTCATTTTTGCAGATTCGGTCCGTCTTTTCAGCAAACTGACCAAAATACCCTTATTACTTTTTCTCTTTCCTCTTTCTCTCTCCTCTTCGTTTCTGTCGTTTTTTTTTTCTCGCCGAAAAAAAAAGAGACGGACCGGACCGTCGCCTTCTTCTTCACCGTCGCCTCCCTCCTCACCCTCCTTCTTCATCGTCACCTCCCTCCTCACCCTCCTCTCCACCACCCGCGACCCCCTCCTCCTCTCCCCCGCCGCCGCCGCTGAGCCCACCCCCACCGTCGTCTCCGTCGCCGTCGCCCAGCCTACGGCCATGGCGGCGGCGGCGGCGGCGAAGGCCGAGGAGAGCGGGGGGGAGGGGAGGGGATCGCGCGACTCCATGGCCACCACTACGCTCTTCTTGAACGGCACTGCCCTACCGTCGCCGTCGCCGTCGCTATTGGCGCTGTCGTCGTCGTCGTCTTCCGCCTTCTTCGGCAGCGGCCGCGGCCGCGGCGAACGGGGTCGGGCTCGATGCGGAGGCCGAGGCGGAGAAGAAGACGACGGCGAAGAAGAAGAAGGTGAGGCCTAGCGGCAGGGCGCAAGAGGGGGAGGCAGAGGCGCAGCCGGCGCCGGTGCCGACACCGCGCGTTTTCTTCTCTGTCGGCACTGCCCCTCCTCGCGCCGCCGCGCAGAAGCCGCCGACCAGCGAATGGTGTAATGGTGTAAATGGTGTAATGGTGTAATTGTGCACATGGTGTAACGGTGTAATGGTGCAAATAGTAGAATGGTGTAATGGTGCAAAATTGTAATGGTGTAATGGTGCAAATTGTATAATGGTGTAATGGTGCAAAATGATGTAATGGTGTAATGGTGCAAAATGGTGTAATGGTGTAATGGTGCAAAATTGTAATGGTGTAATAGTGTAATGGTACAAATGGTGTAATGGTGTAATGGTGCAAATGGAGTAATGGTGTAATGATGCAAAATAGTGTAATGGTGTAATAGTGCAAATGATGTAATGGTGTAATGGTGCAACATTATAATGGTGTAATGGTGTAAAATAGTGTAATGGTGTAATGGTCCAGATTGCACCATTAGGGCCAGATTGCATCATTTAAAAAATTTTTGGTCCCACTCCTCGCCGGCCGGCTGTGCCTCCGCCTCTCCCTCCTGCGCCCTCCGCGTCGGCCACTCCCATTCTTCTTCTTTCGCCGTGTCTTCTTCTCCGCCTTCCAGCATCCGCATCCAGCCCGACCTTGTTCGCCGTACCGGCCGCTGCCTGCCGCGTCAGTGCCGCTGCGGCGACTGCGGATCGGCGCTGAGGATCGCCGGCGCAGCCGCGGCCGCCGACTGGGCTTCGCCTCTTCCTCCTGCCGCCTGCGCTCGCTGCCCAGTCTTCTTCTCGCTCGTCTCTCTTCTCCACATACCAGCCCGACCCCGTTCGCCGTGGCCCTAACAGCGCCGCGGCGAAGGATCGGGCTCGGGTCGGCGGCGGGGGAGAGAGGAGGGGTCGCGAGCGGTGGGAGAGAGGGTCGAGACGGGAAGCGACGGTTGTAAGAAGAAGGCGACGGTCCGCCTCTTTTTTTCAGATGAGAAAAAAAAACCAAGAACAGACAATAAGTGAATTTTTTATGCAAAAAGGCCATAATTTAATAAATAAAATTGTAACATACGGGAGTCCCGGTCTAACCCTAATCCAATTGTCTGTGACGGCTCCATCTCCGGGGACAAAGGGAATTAGATTCGAAACGTCCCGTCTTCTTGCAGATCACGAATGAGGACGAACCACGAGTAAGGATTGCCGCTTACAAATCGGGTACAGAAATCGAAATCATGGCAGAATGTACGATCTAGTTTCTTATAAAGTTTCTAACATGTGGTATCAGAGCCGCACCTTTCGCCGGATCTTCGTTTCTTTTCGGATTTCGTTTGTTTTTCTTTTCATTAAGTAAATAAATAAATTTGTCGATGATTTGCGTTAATGGTAACGTCGGCCGGCCTCAATCGAGGCCGACATTCGGAAGAACGGCGTCGTTGGCCCGGCCGCATTGAGCAGCGATCATGATGTAATTAAAAAAAAAAAAAACAAACAAACAAATGGGGGCGGCGTGGCGGACTTGCTCGACCATGCCACCCGGATCGTATTAAGCGCGGCCCCATTACATCCGTACCAGGCAGCCACAATAGGGGTTGCTTAGTTGGCAATCAATTTATTTATTTATTTAATGATTAAGAATAAAAAATATATATATATATATATATATATATTTTTTTTTTTTTATAATGTGACTTATTTATGAAGAAGTCTATATATTAAAATTATGTATAACTTTTGGTATTTGTTATATATAATTTCTGTTCTACTCGTTTGTTTATTCATGATATAAAGTAGTATGTTTAGTTTAATATTTTACAGTATATTTTTGCATTATTACTCTAAACATATATAAGGTGATCATGAAAATTTTAGAGTAGAGAATATAGACTTCATACAGTTTACAAATTTTGAGTCACATAAAGTTGTAAAGAAAATTACTTTGGACTTTTATCTTTCCGCTGCGTTTTGGAATAATGTGAAATTTTCGGTCATTCAATATCATATAAAGGTTAATGTGAGATTAATTAT
>NC_033629.1:4499346-4513768 GCF_001540865.1 Ananas comosus
GTTGGATATCCACCTTCTTCTATGTCGTATTCTTCACAGCCCAAGGAACTTTGATAATCGATATGTTTATGCTGCGCATGCTGTAACTCGACTATTCTTGTGCAAAGAAAAACTGCTAGCAGAGTTGTCGCAATAAATCTTAATTGGCCTTGAGATATGAATCGACAACTCTTAACTTGAGATAAATTCTCGTTAGCCACAAAGCTTGTTGACAAACTCATAGCAAGCCCGATGAACTCTGCCTCCATAGTGGATTGTAAGCAACTGTATCTTGTAGTCGCCTCTCCAAGATATAGCACCTTAAGCAAGTAAAATATTTATCCTGATGTGGACTTCTAGATCCACGCCATCCAGCAAAATCAGAGTCCGATATCCAAAACCACCTCAACAAGATGCGTCATAATATCTGTAGCGTGAGCAGATATAATTCCTGTGTTGTTCCTTATAAAATATTCATAACCTTCTTTGAGCTTCAATGATCCAAGGCCAGTGTGTTATGCGTATTCTTCCACATCCCCACTGCCATAACGCTATGTCAGGTCTGGTACAGACCTGCCGCAATACATCAGCTCCCTACTGTAGACGGCATAGGTTATGCTCTTCATATATATCTCGTTCTATTTCTAAATCAGTCTGAGGACACTGTTTCTGATTGAATTTATCACTTTTATAATAGGCGGAGCGTGTAGTTTGTGCACCAGTTTGCCCATATTAAATCTTTCTAGAACTCTTTCGATGTAGGCTTTTCTGAGAAAACCCAAAATCCTTTCATTGAGATCTTATTTCTGTGAATCTTTATACCAATAACAAAAGAGGCTTCACCATATCCTTTATCTCAAAATCTTCTTAGAAAGGAAAATCTTTTTGTCTCTAGGCAAACTCAACGATCCGACTACTTGCAATGCAGAATATTCATCCATCATACAGACTTAAGAAAATATACTTACTCCACTAACCTTAAGTATATGATTTATCCATAATATTTTCTACGAACGATGTCAGTAATTAACATTATAACTTGAGTATTACCACTGACGGAAGCCTGTTTAAGTCCGTATATAGATTTCTTTACTCTGCTAAACAAGTGATTACTTTCCATTGTGTGCTGTGAAACCTTCGGGCTGTTGTCATATCAGACTAGGCCCCGCCCCCCGCCCATCTCCTCTTATATCCCCATTTATCGAAATGCCGTTTTCACATCCATTTGACTGTAACTCTAAATGAAATTAGCTCCAAAGCCAATGGATATTTCTAATGAATCTTTCTTTGATACCGCGGTAGAGAAGGTTTCTGCCTTGCTTTCTGAAGTGAACCTGTTGGCAACAGTCCGCATTATATCGTTCTAATGTACTAAGAGTCCCTTATTGTCTTTTAAAAACACCTATTTTACAGCCGAATGGCTTTGTCGCTTGTGGTAATTTCAACGAGATCCCAAATTTTTGTTTATCCGTCATAAATTTCATCTCTTCCTTCATACATTACCATAGTTTAGGATTTATCTCCCTGCCATGGCTTACAAAAAACGTCTTACTTATGGTCTTTATGGTGTCCGACATCCAAGTCAGGCTCCTGAAGCTAGACTAGTAATAATTCATCAGGACATTCGGTCGAATCTCCTTTGTCTTGGGTACTTTTCTTAAGCCATAACTTCTTCCTGGTAGATTTCATGTAGTCTGGCAGCTGGCCTTCTGATAATTTCATCGTGTTCCTCGTTTGGACAAATCCTTCCATGGGGCGAGGTTCAACTGGTTCATGCATTTTCATGCGTCTAAAATTATTGATCTCCAATTATAGTCAAATTACCTCCTGGGTATAGCAACTAAATAGTTATCTGTTGGTGATAACCATTGAATCCCTTATTTCTCAAATTCATCTTCCTTGAGGAACAACACTCCACTAGTCTTCAGAATCACTCAAGACATTAGCATCCCGCCTCAACTACTCTTGGATGGGTGATCTTGGGACAATAGAACCTGAATCTTTGGAGTCTTACCGCATGCCAATGAAATCATCCACTGACTTGTTCGACGGGATCAATTTCTTTTATGTGTGGCGATTATAAACCCTCACCTCAGCCTGGACATCCCCATACGTGCAGGTGATTTAAATCTAGGTTTCCATCTTTTTCATACTCGAAAGGAGTTTTGGAAATAGCCTTCATGAAATCCTATTTAAACATACACCGCTGTCCTTTAGTCTTCACTCCAAGATGAGATGGAAGACACGAAGCTGCTACTCCTCTCCCGTTACCAGTGTCCGATGGAGTGTTCTATTCCTCCTTTTCGCAACGCCATATTTGCATGCGGCGGCTCTCCCGAGTAAACGTGCCAGCATCGTATACTGTGCAATGGATGCCTTCACCTTTGAGGAATTACAAATGCGACCGATCATTTGATCCTTTATCCGTATGCTCTTCCATAAATACTACTCCCCTCTGTCGGGACCTTACTAATCTTAATTTTCCTATCCTTTCTCTACCTCAACCTTATAGCTTAAAAGCATTCAAGAGCCTCAGTCTTTTTCAAATAAGAGATAGAGATGACATTATATCTTGAATGGTCATCAATAAATAAGATAAAATATCTTGACCATTGAAACAATGCGAGTAGAAAAGGTCTACAGATTCGATGTATGATTCTCAAGATTTCAGAACTTTCTGGCACCTTTTAGTGGTATTTTCGTTAGTTACTTTCCCTATTATTGCATTTCTACACAAGTACCAAAATCGGAAAGTCAGACTTGTAAGATCTTAATTCTTTTTATCAACTTCTTTATTTGCTCTAATGAGTATCGAGCGACGCCTGTATTCATAAATGGAAGAGTTTCTTAATTACATGTTTTTTTAACACCAATTCATTTGATACATTAAATTATTTTAAAAAATTGACTTCAAATAAAAAAATTGTATAACATTATCTACAAATAACCATTGCCAACAATAACATTATCGCGAGAACATTAGTAAAGATTCATTTTCAATAAAATTGAAGCCTTTATTCTCAATTTACGAAACAAAATAAATTGTCTAGAAAATTTAGGAACATAAAATGATTCCTTCAGTTCAAGTACAAACCAGTACTAATTCTAAAATAATTTTCCTACGGCTTCAACTGATGATTTATTTCCTTCTCGCTAATTATTAAAATCTTTCATTTGGGCCTGCAACAACTTTGGCCTGTGAAAACCCTGCCTGTATTTGAAATATGCTACAGTAGTTCCAGAGTCAATCCACCATGTGTTTAGAAATATCTAACTAAATGAGATTCATAACAAAATATAGATAGTTTCAATACCTTCTTTATCGAGCCAAGCTTTATACTTCAAACAGTCCCCTTTTCATTGCTTTTCTTTTTACAAAAAAGCATTGATCTTTTTTGCAGAATTCTTTAATTGGGCAATTTTGCTCTGGCTTCTTGTAATTAGAGCACCCTTATTCTTTCCCTTCTCGCTGAAGTCGCCAGCATTAAACAGATTCCGTTATAAATTTTCGGCTCTCCTGCTTAAGTCTCTCCCTCTTCTGAACACACATGGTCAATAATCATTTATACATTCTCCTTATGTGTTTATTAAGAGATCTTAAAAGGCGTCAAATCTCAGACGGTAATGATTTAGAATTTAGTAGACTAAAACGGTGTCGGAGATCTCAACTTTTAAACCTTTAGTTAGCCGCATGTTTTTTTTTTTTTTTTTTTTTTTGTTTACGCATCTTCTGATATGCTCGCGCACACCCCCTGACTCGTTGTACTGAATGCCGAAAGCTCGCTCATCAGGTGCTCGCCAAAAGCTTTTATCGGAGCTGACAAACTGCCTCCTAAATGCCTTTAGTATCCTTGGCTTTATCACTTCTGTGAATGATTCCCTTAATACTTTTTCATACTCTAGACTTTATGGCATCAAACTTAAGCGTTGGATCGCTCCCATTTTCCTGCGCGGATTCCGCTGATGGCATCATTGCGCCCATATCTTAGCGTGCTCACCTCGCGCAGAGCCAAGTCTAAGTCCAATATATAACCCAAAGTAAAAGAAATAATTTCTTTCCAATCAGCAATAATTGCTCTCCAAAAGCCAGTAGGAAATACGAAACATCCAATTAAAGAAAGCAGAGTAAGAAGAGAAAGCTACACAAAAACAAAAAAAAATAATTGAACATTTATTGCCTTAACTTATAAAGATACATTAATCTTTAGATTAGATAAATTCTATCTTCCTGTGGGCTAGAGGTGCTACACGGCGATAAGAATTCAATCTACTTTAATAATAAGACAGCCCAGAAAACTAATTCCTAAACAACAAGATTTCTTGTCCTGACTCAAAAATTAATTCCTTAAACAACAAGAATTCATCTACTTACAGTTTAAGTATTTTCTTCTTGTATAAAGACTTTAAAGACTATTCTTATTTGAGTAAGAACATATTTTGGTTTTTGCACATATGCGTATAAAGTTATTTTTGTACATTAAAGTTTTATTGTGCACTAAAGTGGGACTCTGAGTTGAACTTATAATAAGTTCATACGGTTGTAACTCATAAAGTTATTTGATTAAGGAATTCGTACTTTTGATACATGGAAGGAAGTGTTCATCTTTTGGGGCATAACTGCTATGATCAAAGTATTGTGATTTCTTGGTCGAGTGGGAGATTTTGACTGTATAATTTAGTTCGTACCTAATAAAGTTTTGTATCGCCTATACGGTAATAAATATATCACTAGGCCAAGTGGGAGAATGTTGGATGTGGCCCACGTGATATATTCAAGGCGATCTATAAAGATACGGTCAATTTATTTAAGTCGATCTATAAAGATATTTTAGATCTTACGGTTAGGATGTATCTGTACACGTCCTTGATGGACGGACGTGATTTAACATCCTTACATTAAATTATATCTAAATATGTAACATACGGGAGTCCCGGTCTAACCCTAATCCAATTGTCTGTGACGGCTCCATCTCTGGGGACAAAGGGAATTAGACTCGAAACGTCCCGTCTTCTTGCAGATCACGAATGAAGACGAACCACGAGTAAGGATTGCCGCTTACAAATCGTGTACAGAAATCGAAATCATGGCAGAAGGTACGATCTAGTTTCTTATAAAGTTTCTAACATCCGCCTCTCCCTCCTGCGCCCTGCCGCTCGGCCTCCCATTCTTCTTCTTCGCCGTCGTCTTCTTCTCCACATCCAGCCCGACCCCGTTCGTCGTGGCCGCTACCGCCGCGGCGGCGGAATCGGGCTGGGGGTCCGCGGCGGCGGGGGAGAGGAGGAGGGGGTCGCGGGCGATGGAGAGGAGGGTGAGGAGGGAAGCGATGGTGAAGAAGAAGGCGACGGTCCGCTTCTTTTTTTTTCAGCGAGAAAAAAAAAAGAACGACAGAAACGAAGAGGAGAGAGAAAGAGGAAAGAGAAAAAGTAATAAGGGTATTTTGGTCAGTTTACTGACAGAGCGGACTGAATCTGCAAAAACGAAAAAGATGACCCGATTTTGCAAAAGCCCAAAATAAGTGGATTTTTTATGCAAAAAGGCCATAATTTAATAAATAAAAATAATATAATTACTTTTTATATAATTATAATTTAATTTAAAATAATTAAATTATTTTTTTATACATAAATTATAGTAATACAATAATAAAATTATAAATAAAAAATTTATTAATATTTAATTAATAATAAAGAAATATTAAAACTTAAATAATCAATTTTTATCATATTTTAAATATGCCTACTGAATAGAAGAGTAATTAGTATAATAATTAAATATATTTAAATATAACTATCTTTACCTAATATATTATTTTATTATTTTTTTCTTCATCTTTCTTTACCATAATTGACTTCGGCTCACGATAGGCCGAAAGTCAATTATACCGTTTTAAGTTAACTCGAGTTTCGACCGTAACTTTTTTACGGCGAATCAAACAGCGAAAGTAATCATTTATAGCGAAAATGATTTCCCCTTTCTTCACTTCCACCCGACTTCCATCCAAACAAATATGCCCTCAGCATGTGACCTTTTTTCTTCCTTTCATCAAACTTTCAATTAATGCATTTAAACGGTCCCACTATCAAACTTCTAATTAATTCATCTAAATGGCCTCACTAGCATCTTCAATTCTCATCTCTTATTTTTCAATTAATTTAACGCGATCCTTTTCTTTTTTACTACCAGGCTTTTAATTAATACATCCAAACGGTCTACCGCAGTTACAATCCTCGACTCTTTGTTTTTAGTTTATTTATCAATTTTTTTCTCTCTCATATTTTTCTGTGCACTGTCGTGGTCTCATGGTCACTATCACTCTTGCCGAAGAAGATGTACCTCCGGCATAATTGAAGTTTACATTTTTCACTGTCCACATTACTTAATGGTCCTCCTGACATATACATAGTACTATTAACAGTGATGTGCCTCCTGTTATTGGAAGCCTGTTATTGCGTTTAGATATATATAAAATGCTTTAAATAAGAATAATATCTAATATACATTTTAAAATTTTAAAGTCTTTTATTTATTTTTAGATGATCAAAATGCCCCTATTAATTTTATAATTTTTTTTCTAGGGATCTACTAATCTATTAACATATATGAATTCTTAATATTTTTTGTCATATGACATGTTCTTATCCATCCTCATCAGCGTGTGACCTTTCCAATCTGCATGATATATGAGTACAAAGAGTTCTATACTTATAAAAGTATAGTAACCCTAGCCTATATATATATATATATATATATATATATATATATATAGTCCGTCGGCTTTGGTGCTTGTAAAAGCACCAAGCACTTGGTGCTTGTAAATTTTTTACCGTTAGATATTTTCCTTTAATCATTTTTACCTGTTAGATTATATTATTCAACCAACCACCCACTCAACCCTAGGGAGCCCACATCATCCTAACTGCACATCCCTTAATCCAAGGGCCAAAAACTTACATGTACCAATAACTTAGTACTTTTAAAAGCATAGGAGCTCAATTATATTATATTATATATATATAGGCGTATGTTAAAACTTAAAACTATAATTATTGTTATCCCTACTATTCCAATCTTACTATCAAAACATTATTTTTCTTATTTCCGAAAAAAATTTAGCTTTCATGCAAACACAAAATTAATTTTATTCATGTTTACTCCAGGAGTTGTATCTATCCCTTGAATAGAGCAAGTTGATGTATAGAGACAGTTGATGTATTTACCTTATATTTTATATTAGTCGATAGTTTTCTTTCCCTCTGCTTGTTGTTAGAATTTAGCTGATGTTTGCTCTGATATCTCTAGTTGTCTTACTTCTACTTACTTTTATATCTCTATTGTTGTAGACGCCTTATATGTGCAGGCATATGGCGAGTCTGGACACGCACCGGGCAGACCTATGTCGGGTCCCGGGGCGTGACAACTACGGAGTCGGGCTTTGTGCATTTGCGTTGTTGTCGTTGTGTCCTGTTTGGACTCGCTCTCCACTAATGACCCAGCGTAGTGATAGTTAGTGTAACTTCGACAAGAGGGGCGGGTGTGTTCACAGTCCCTAGTGAGATTGGGTCAGAGATTGCATTTTGCTACAGATAGTTAGTATTGAATCGTGATAGTATAGTGGCATATAGCTATAGAGTTTTCAAGCTTTTTTTACTATCCTTGAGCATTCTTTCTTTAGACTTAGTGGGTAAGCCGTTGAAGTCGGTAGCGGTACCCACTGAGGACTACTTTTTGCAGTAGTTTTCACCCAGTTGTTGACCCCTTTTTGCAGAGCCTTCTTTTGCGGCTGCTGCTGTTGCTGATCTTGATCTTGGAAAGGGAGTTGCGAGCTAGATCCCTTTCATTTTTATTGCTGCTTTAGAGAAGTACCGGCTACAGGTAGTTTTGGGTTTTTGAGTAATGTACATATTAATGTTAAATCCTCGCTGGAGCGAGTGATGTTGTATCTGGAGACTATGTATGTATAATGAACCCGATGATATTTATATATGTTTTTCAGTTTAGCAGCTCATTATTTTGTGGTTGTAGCTTGATTTATTTACAGATACAGCTATCGCTTCGTATACAGAAAAAATTTCTATGTATACGGCGGGTCTGTTCGTGTGCCCGGAGAAATGTGTAATCCGGGGCGTGACATTTATGACATCCCAATAATCCCACATCGGATGAGAATGTGGTTGGAAATGGAGTTGTCTTTGGGTATATAAAAGGACTCCACCCTAATAATAATAATTGGGCTTAACCATTTTGGGCTGATGGTTTTGACCCAATGAGTTATTATTGCTAGCGGGTTGGATCGTTACATTTGGTATCAGAGCCGGTTTGCCAGTCGGAATTATGAGATAAGTCTTAGCTGAGCAAGGGTCGGAATGACGGACTAGGTCACGGTTAGTGAATGACAGGCTAAGTCAAGGTCGGAATGACAAGACTAGCGAGATAAATCTCACATCACCTAGTGATCTTGGGCTGTGTATGCATTTAGGGGTGACGAGAATACCAGGGCCTAAACAGGAGGAGTATGTGACACTCCAATAATCCGACATCGGGTAGTTAAGGCTAGATGTGGGGATATATAAGTTTAATTAGAAAAGACATAATAATTGAATTTAAGCATTTTGGGCCGATGGTTGTGCCCAACGAGTTATTATTGCTGGCGGATCGGGTCATTACAGTCTTCTACTTCTTCACTTTGAATATTAGGTAAGTTATGATGTATACCCTTATAACTTTTATTTTCCTAAGTTTTTGTTAATACTTTAGTTTTATTATCATTAAGTTAATCGTTAGTTTCATCACTATTCATTGATATTAAACAAAATTTTTTTTGTTATTTCAATTGTTTTCCTATAATGAATAAAAGTTGGATGACAAAATCTAACATTTCTCGAATCTACTGGCAAAAAAATGCGAGAGAAAATGGAACGCCTAAAAATACTACTATCAGATAGAGTTTTTCAATTCTCGAGTATATTAATTTTATAGCAAGTTATTACTAATTATATATTTGAATAGTTTTGTATTGTAGTATAATTAATGATTTTTTTATTCTTTGATACTTGTTTAGGTTGTTGGTGGTAATTCAATCGATGCATTCTTTTCAAACCATCAGTCATCAAATGTAAGTCATGAGCTTAAAAGTGAAAAAAATCATCAAACTATTTAAATTTTTATAAACTATTGAAAACTCAATTGTTGACCGGCTTTTATTTAGTGTGTTGCTACTATTGGATATATATTTTACAATATTTAAATAATTTGGTATGTATGGTTATGATTTCTTCTAATTATTTAAATATTTAACTACAACAGAATTAGGTTATAGGGACACATGTTTGGGACACTTTTGAGTAAGTGTCTCATTTATGCTAAAACTTAAAAAAATATCTACTAATGCCTAAATATAAAGCCCAATCCAAGCAAAAATTAAAGATTACTCTACTCAACTCACCACACCCAGTCCATTTGGTCCGATTACAAACAGAAAAGAAAAAAAAAAAGAAAAATCAATTACCATCTTTTCTTCTCTCTTCACTCAATCCACTGAAATTCTAGACGAAGAGCCTTTCCTGTCGTTCTCCTCCGCCACCGCAGCCAACGAGATAGAGTTTCGGCGGTTGCTAAATGCTTAAATAAGTGTTGGTAAATTAGCAGCACTCTTTTAGGTTATAGCGACACTCTTTAACTGTCACTATATACCTAGCGACCCCACATATAGCAACACTTTTTAAAAGTGTCGGTAATTTTAGCTAGCAGCACTTTTTTGACTTATACCTACATTTAAAAGTGTCGCTATAGACCGTTTTTGTTGTAGTGTTTGTATAATATTTAATTAAAATAGTTATATATTTAATTTGGTATGTTATGGTTATAATTTTCTCTAATTACTTAATATTTGTATAATAATTTAATTAAAATAGTTGTTATGATTTCCTCTAATTACTTAAATATTAGTATAATAATTTAATTTAAAATTAGTTGGTTATGATTTTCTCTATATAATAAATATTTGTATAATAATTTAATTAAATAGTTGTTATGATATATATATATATATTATATATATATATATATATATATATATAATATATATATAATATATATTATATGCCACGTGGCACATTGAAAACTTTTTTGTAAGTGCGCCATGTGGCATCATTGGTTTCAATTGGAACAATGCTTATCCAAATTATATTATATATTATATATATATGATATATGGGATTTTGTATTGGATTACATGTTAAAAAATTTTTTTGTTGCTCTGGTGAGAATTATTTGAATTTCTGTGTGTTATTAATATATCTTTTCATTTAATATTAAATTTTTTTTTTTTTGGTGAGAAATTAATATTTGATTTGTTAATATTTAAGATAATATATTATATCAATAATTATAAGTTTTTTGCTTATTAAATGCATATCAAATTAATTATTAATATAACTTTTGTTTACTATATTTCTTAGGTCGAGGTAGTTGAAACGGCCACTATCTGTTCTCTCTACATAATAATATTTTAGAGCTAATTTAAACCGCCTCTATAGATTAAAATTTATTAAGAACATTTTAATTATATTTATATTATTAATAGATTATGAATAAAAATACTAAAAAATAATTAAGCAGAAATATTGACGCGGTTGAAACCACCTCTAAGCTTTTCCTGAAGTCGCTCAAACCGCCTCTACATTATAAAGACGTGCGGTCTACACCAGCAGTCTAGAGGCGGTTGTGAAAACCGTCTCTACGAAATGTAGAAGCGGTTTAAACCACCTTTGCAACAACTAAAAATTGCTTATACGACGGTCTTTTCTTGTAGTCTCGTCCCTTAACACCTCCAACCTGTCCTTCTTCCCCGCCATAACCCACCGCCATAACCCACGCAATAAGCCATTGATCCACAATCAATGTATCCAAGTGATAAGTTGCGTCTTTGCAACAACAGCATCTCTCCATTGTTCTTTAGAAAAATTAATTTGATAAATAGTTTTTAACTTTAAATTATTTTAATAATTAAAATTGAAACAATACTTTTTGCATCCCTTCAAATTTTATTTAAGTATTTCCTCTTATGGCAGATGATATCTCAATTCTTATTTGATCAAAATTCTAAGTTCCTTGTGAAACACGGTGGATTGTGATTACATCTTGAAAAATAGCGGGGAAAAGAAAAATTTGTGCACCCTGAGAAGGATTTGAGGATATTCTACGGAAAACATGTATCATCATTCATTTTTCTCATTTAAATATGTATATAAATTTATTTCTCCAAATACAAGATACGATAGATACGATATCAATTTTTGATTCAAGATGAATCCACGTTGCCGGTTGAGAGAGTTAGGAAAGAAGAAAATCCAGAAACAGTTATTCGATCTTCTTAATCTTTCGCACAACTCCTCAAACAGCCAACAAACTCATCCATGTGCCGGCTACTGGAGCCGTCGTCCGCGAAGATCTCCATCATTTCCTTAGCTCTGGCCCCGAACGCCTTCCCTTCTTCCCCCAGCATCACCATCCTCACCGCCTCCGCCACCCCCTCGCGCGTGAACGACCCGTCCTGCTCGTCCCGCGGCACCTCCACCCCGACCTTCTTCCCCGCCATCACCCGCGCGATCAGCCCTTGGTCGGCTATCAACGGCAGCATGATCAGCGGATGCCCGACCCGGAGCCCCTCGATGACCGAGCTCGCCCCGCAGTGCGTAAAGAAGGCGCCGACCGATCGATGTGCCAACACATTGAGCTGAGGCACCCAGCCGCCCGCGACCGCTCCTCTGCCCCTCAGTCGGTCCTCGAAGCCCGCGGGCAGGTCGCCCGGCTGCCTGTAAGCCCATAGGAAGGGCACATTCGAAAGCTCAAGCCCGCAGGCTAATTCCTCCACGAGCTCGCTCGCTACCGTCGCCTCGCTCCCGAAAGCTACATAGACGACCGTCCCGGGAGACTGAGCGTCGAGCCACTCAATAACCGCTCTTGCATCGCCTACAGGCTGGGGAGCCTGAGCTAGGAGCCCGACCGGAATGACCGGCTTCTTGTAGATACTCTCGGCGAGAAGCCGCAGCGAGTCGGATTCTAATTCGTTGACCGTCCTCACGGCGACGAACCTGCATCCGCCGACGACTGCGCCGAGGCGGTGGGCGGTGGAGACGCCGGACGCGTTCTTGCAGTGGGCCTTCACCACCCATCGGGCCTCGTGGAGGCGATAGGCGATCGAGGAGGAGGGGATCCACTCCGGCGGCCTAGTGTACTCCTCGATGCTTCTTCGCGGGCCCCCGTCGAGTAAAACCGACGGCGGGCCAAAGAAGGCGAGGGACGAAGCAGGAAGGATGGAGAAGGGGCGCAGGGGATGCCGAACTCGGCGGCGACCGGAGGCAGCCAGTACTGAGCGTAGTCGACGATGATCCAATCCGGCTTCTTGGAGAAGTCTTTCAGGAAATCGGCGAAAGGGGTTTTGAGGCCGTCGAGGGCCTTCTTGAGGTACTGTATCTGATCCGGCGAGATGTCGTTGGTCGACTCGGCGTCGGGGGGCAAGCCGTCGACGTGGGGGAGGGGGAAGGAGATGAAGTCGACGAGAGGGGATAAGCCGGGGGGGATTTGGGGGAGCCTCCGGAGGTTGCGCGGGGTGGAGATGAAGGAGACGCGGTGGCCCCTCTCGGCCAAGGATTTGGAGAGCTCGAGGAAGGGCAGCATGTGGCCGAAGGCCGGCCATGGGAACGCCACAACGTGGAGAGGGCCGTCTTCCATGATTGCACTCGTAAATCTTAATTTGCAGTGATCGCGGAAACAGTTGACAGCACTAGGTGATGAGTGATAGATGCTGAATGATGCAGCAGCCTCACTGCTTTAGATTAACACAAAAAAGAGTGCTCCTCAGACTAGCACAATTTATTACTTCAAGTACAAATTTAGCTTCCCTACTTTTAAAAATATTAAATTATTAATATTTATTAATATTTAACTTTTAAATGACGATTTTTAACTGAAGATTTATGGGATTATTATAGTACTGATTTACTAAGGTTTAGTGGGTGGCGGATGAAATAACATGATTTACGTGATGAAATTGGTCAAGAAAATAGATTTAACTGTGAAAAACTAAATTATAAACATTAAAAGCTTGGTATTTTAAAAGTACCGTAGTTGGACTCTATCACTAAATATATTAAATGCGTAAAGTATATATATTATTAAATTTTTGGAGGTAAAAATGTACAAAATCGGTTTGATCTACTATCTAGTTCCTAAAGATTTTTAATTTTTTTATTTAACTTTTAAACATTCAAAAATTAACTGTACTATTTAGCTTAACTGAATATGTATTAAATTATTAAAATCAAAATTTAAAAGTTAAATAGTCCAATCAAAGTAGACTACTGATTAAATAAACTTTATACATTTCGTACTTTGATTAAAATTGTATAGACACCTCCTGATTTTTCACCGGATTTGAAATTGACCCTGAATATTTTTTCATTTGATTTGCACTCCCTCTCCTTATTAAAAATTTAACAAGTCACTCTCTTAGCAACTTTAGCCTTTGTTGTTTTATTTGAATTTTTTAAAATGTAATATTTTAAAGGAATGAAAGCTCATTTACTTTGTAAGATGCAATTTTTGCTTAAATTTTAAAATATTTTAGTTATTGTTCAACTTTCTAATTTATAGTGTACTATTTTTGGAACTTTATATTTATTAATTATAATTAAAATATATTTTCAGGAAGATACGGCATTAATAGAGAGACAAAAGACCAAATTATCTTAGTCTATAAGAAAAAAATAATTTTTTAATATCTTTTTGTCATTTTGGAGGATATTTTTGGTTTAAATCGTAAGAAATGGATGGAATAGTTATTGAATCCAGACGGAGGGATTCCGTGATTGAATCCTGACAGAGGGAGTGTTAAATGCAATAACTTAAAACATTGGGATGATAAAATATAAGTTTTTAAAAGTTTGAAAAAAAATAAAAAAAAACGGGTATTTATAAAAATAAAAAAAAATTATATTATCCTTTAAAATATGCTAAAGTTCAAAAGGTGCCTACATATTTTAAGTAGGGCTGGCAAATGAGCGAGCCGGCTTGCGCGACTCGAAATTAAATAAGTCGAGTTGAACAAAAGAAAAAGCTCGAAATTCATTTCAAGTCGAACTTGAGTATTATTCGACTCGCTCGAATTAGGCTCGAAAAACTTATATATATATATATATATATATATATATAAAACTTAGGCTGGAATACTATCAATAGCACCATACATTTTGTGCTATTAAGTTTTCGGCCCTTTGATTAAAAAATATATGGTTAGGATGATGTGGATCCCCTAGGGTTAAGTTGTTAAGTTTAATAGTATAATCTAATAGGTGAAAATAGTCAAAAGGTTAAATCTAACGGCGGAAAACTTGATAACACTAAATGCATGATGCTATTGATAGTATCCCAGCCGGAGTATAT